>NW_027473987.1:52155-106458 GCF_050947335.1 Megachile rotundata | reverse complement strand
TGAGTTAAAATTGATAATAATAACAGAAATAAGTACAGTAATTGTCGTTCTATCAATAATATAAGCATAATATGGCTAATAATATGAGTTAGATCGATAATGATAAGAGTAATAAGTACAGTAAATGTCGTTCTATCGATCATATAAGCATAATATGGCTAATAATATGAGTTAGATTGATAATAGTAAGTGTAATAAGTATAGTAATTGTCGTTCTATCAATCACATATGCATAATATGGCTAATAATATGAGTTAGATTGATAATAATAACAGTAATAAGTACAGTAATTGTCGTTCTATCGATAATATAAGCATAATATGTGTAATAATATGAGTTAGATTGATAATAGTGAGTGTAATAAGTATAGTAATTGTCGTTCTATCGATCATATCTGCATAATATGGCTAATAATATGAGTTAGATTGATAATAATAAGAGTAATAAGTATAGTAATTGTCGTTCTATCGATCATATAAGCAATAATATGGCTAATAATATGAGTTAGGATCGATAATGATAAGAGTAATAAGTACAGTAATTGTCGTTCTATCGATCATATATGCATAATATGGCTAATAATATGAGTTAGATTGATAATGATAAGAGTAATAAGTACAGTAATTGTCGTTCTATCGATCATATATGCATAATATGGCTAATAATATGAGTTAGATATGATAATAGTAAGTGTAATAAGTAATAGTAATTGTCGTTCTATCGATCATATATACATAATATGGCTAATAATATGAGTTAGATTGATAATAATAACAGTAATAAGTACAGTAATTGTCGTTCTATCGATAATATAAGCATAATATGGCTAATAATATGAGTTAGTTCAATAATGATAAGCGTAATAAGTACAGTAATTGGTCGTTCTATCGATCTTATATGCATAATATGGCATAATAATATGAGTAAGATTGATAATAATAAAGTAATAGAGTTTAGTAATTGTCGTTCTATCGATCATTTAAGCATAATATGGCTAATAATATGAGTTTAAATTGATAATAATAACAGTAATAAGTACAGTAATTGTCGTTCTATCAATAATATAAGCATAATATGGCTAATAATATGAGTTAGATCGATAATTCGATAATGATAAGAGTAATAAGTACAGTAAATGTCGTTCTATCGATCATATAAGCATAATATGGCTAATAATATGAGTTAGATTGATAATAGTAAGTGTAATAAGTATAGTAATTGTCGTTCTATCAATCACATATGCATAATATGGCTAATAATATGAGTAAGATTGATAATAATAACAGTAATAAGTATAGTAATTGTCATTCTATCGATCATTTAAGCATAATATGGCTAATAATATGAGTTAAATTGATAATAATAACAGTAATAAGTACAGTAATTGTCGTTCTATCGATAATATAAGCATAATATGGCTAATAATATGAGTTAGATCGATAATGATAAGAGTAATAAGTACAGTAATTGTCGTTCTATCGACCATATATGCATAATATGGCTAATAATATGAGTTAGATTGATAATAGAAAGAGTAATAAGTATAGTAATTGTCGTTCTGTCGATCATATAAGCATAATATGGCTAATAATATGAGTTAGATTGATAATAATAAGAGTAATAAGTATAGTAATTGTCGTTCTATTGATCATTTAATCATAATATGGCTAGTAATATAAGTTAGATTGATAATAATAAGAGTAATAAGTATAGTAATTGTCGTTCTATCGATCATATAAGCATAATATGGTTAATAATATGAGTTAGATTGATAATAATAAGAGTAATAAGTATAGTAATTGTCGTTCTATCGATCATTTAAGCATAATATGGCTAATAATATGAGTTAGGTTGATAAAAATAAGAATAATAAGCATAGTAATTGTCGTTGTATCGATCATATAAGCATAATATGGCTAATAATATGAGTTAGGTTGATAACAATAAGAGTAATAAGTATAGTAAATGTCGTGCTATCGATCATATCTGCATAATATTGTTAATAATATGAGTTAGATTGACAATAGTGAGTGTAATAAGTATAGTAATTGTCGTTCTATCGATCAGATCTGCATAATATGGCTAATAATATGAGTTAGATTGATAATAATAAGAGTAATAAGTATAGTAATTGTCGTTCTATCGATCATATAAGCATAATATGGGTAATAATATGAGTTAGATCAATAATGATAAGCGTAATAAGTACAGTAATTGTCGTTCTATCGATCATATATGCATAATATGGCTAATAATATGAGTAAGATTGATAATAATAATAGTAATAAGTTTAGTAATTGTCGTTCTATCGATCATTTAAGCATAATATGGCTAATAATATGAGTTAAATTGATAATAATAACAGTAATAAGTACAGTAATTGTCGTTCTATCAATAATATAAGCATAATATGGCTAATAATATGAGTTAGATCGATAATGATAAGAGTAATAAGTACAGTAAATGTCGTTCTATCGATCATATAAGCATAATATGGCTAATAATATGAGTTAGATTGATAATAGTAAGTGTAATAAGTATAGTAATTGTCGTTCTATCAATCACATATGCATAATATGGCTAATAATATGAGTAAGATTGATAATAATAACAGTAATAAGTACAGTAATTGTCGTTCTATCGATAATATAAGCATAATATGTGTAATAATATGAGTTAGATTGATAATAGTGAGTGTAATAAGTATAGTAATTCTCGTTCTATCGATCATATCTGCATAATATGGCTAATAATATGAGTTAGATTGATAATAATAACAGTAATAAGTACAGTAATTGTCGTTCTATCGATAATATAAGCATAATATGGCTAATAATATGAGTTAGATCGATAATGATAAGAGTAATAAGTACAGTAATTGTCGTTCTATCGACCATATATGCATAATATGGCTAATAATATGAGTTAGATTGATAATAGAAAGAGTAATAAGTATAGTAATTGTCGTTCTGTCGATCATATAAGCATAATATGGCTAATAATATGAGTTAGATTGATAATAGTAAGTGTAATAAGTATAGTAATTGTCGTTCTATCGATCATATATGCATAATATGGCTAATAATATGAGTTAGATTGATAATAATAACAGTAATAAGTACAGTAATTGTCGTTCTATCGATAATATAAGCATAATATGGCTAATAATATGAGTTAGATCAATAATGATAAGCGTAATAAGTACAGTAATTGTCGTTCTATCGATCATATATGCATAATATGGCTAATGATATGAGTAAGATTGATAATAATAATAGTAATAAGTATAGTAATTGTCGTTCTATCGATCATTTAAGCATAATATGGCTAATAATATGAGTTAAATTGATAATAATAACAGTAATAAGTACAGTAATTGTCGTTCTATCAATAATATAAGCATAATATGGCTAATAATATGAGTTAGATCGATAATGATAAGAGTAATAAGTACAGTAATTGTCGTTCTATCGATCATATATGCATAATATGGCTAATAATACGAGTTCGATTGATAATAGTAAGAGTAATAAGTATAGTAAATGTCGTTCTATCGATCATATAAGCATAATATGGCTAGTAATATAAGTTAGATTGATAATAATAAGAGTAATAAGTATAGTAATTGTCGATCTATCGATCATATAAGCATAATATGGTTAATAATATGAGTTAGATTGATAATAATAAGAGTAATAAGTATAGTAATTGTCGTTCTATTGATCATTTAATCATAATATGGCTAGTAATATAAGTTAGATTGATAATAATAAGAGTAATAAGTATAGTAATTGTCGTTCTATCGATCATATAAGCATAATATGGTTAATAATATGAGTTAGATTGATAATAATAAGAGTAATAAGTATAGTAATTGTCGTTCTATCGATCATTTAAGCATAATATGGCTAATAATATGAGTTAGGTTGATAAAAATAAGAATAATAAGCATAGTAATTGTCGTTGTATCGATCATATAAGCATAATATGGCTAATAATATGAGTTAGGTTGATAATAATAAGAGTAATAAGTATAGTAAATGTCGTGCTATCGATCATATCTGCATAATATTGTTAATAATATGAGTTAGATTGACAATAGTGAGTGTAATAAGTATAGTAATTGTCGTTCTATCGATCAGATCTGCATAATATGGCTAATAATATGAGTTAGATTGATAATAATAAGAGTAATAAGTATAGTAATTGTCGTTCTATCGATCATATAAGCATAATATGGGTAATAATATGAGTTAGATCAATAATGATAAGCGTAATAAGTACAGTAATTGTCGTTCTATCGATCATATATGCATAATATGGCTAATAATATGAGTAAGATTGATAATAATAATAGTAATAAGTATAGTAATTGTCGTTCTATCGATCATTTAAGCATAATATGGCTAATAATATGAGTTAGATTGATAATAATAATAGTAATAAGTATAGCAATTGTCGTTCTATCGATCATATAAGCATAATGCGGCTAATAATATGAGTTAGGTTGATAAAAATAAGAATAATAAGCATAGTAATTGTCGTTCTATCGATCATATAAGCATAATATGGCTAATAATATGAGTTAGGTTGATAATAATAAGAGTAATAAGTATAGTAAATGTCGTGCTATCGATCATATCTGCATAATATTGTTAATAATATGAGTTAGATTGATAATAATACGAGTAATGAGTATAGTAATTGTCGTCCTATCGATCATTTAAGCATAATATGGCTAATAATATGAGTTAGATTGATAATAATAAGAGTAATGAGTATAGTAATTGTCGTTCTATCGATCATATATGCATAATATAGCTAATAATATGAGTTAGATTGATAATAATAACAGTAATAAGTACAGTAATTGTCGTTCTATCGATAATATAAGCATAATATGTCTAATAATATGAGTTAGATTGATAATAATAAGAGCAGTGAGTATAGTAATTGTCGTTCTATCAATCATATAAGCATAATATGGCTAATAATATGAGTTAGATTGATAATAATAACAGTAATAAGTACAGTAATTGTCGTTCTATCGATAATATAAGCATAATATGGCTAATAATATGAGTTAGATCGATAATGATAAGAGTAATAAGTACAGTAATTGTCGTTCTATCGATCATATATGCATAATATGGCTAATAATATGAGTTAGATTGATAATAATAACAGTAATAGGTACAGTAATTGTCGTTCTATCGATAATATAAGCATAATATGGCTAGTAATATGAGTTAGATCGATAATGATAAGAGTAATAAGTACAGTAATTGTCGTTCTATCGATCATATATGCATAATATGGCTAATAATATGAGTAAGATTGATAATAATAATAGTAATAAGTATAGTAATTGTCGTTCTATCGATCATTTAAGCATAATATGGCGAATAATATGAGTTAAATTGATAATAATAACAGTAATAAGTACAGTAATTGTCGTTCTATCGATAATATAAGCATAATATGGGTAATAATATGAGTTAGATCAATAATGATAAGCGTAATAAGTACAGTAATTGTCGTTCTATCGATCATATATGCATAATATGGCTAATAATATGAGTAAGATTGATAATAATAATAGTAATAAGTATAGTAATTGTCGTTCTATCGATCATTTAAGCATAATATGGCTAATAATATGAGTTAGATTGATAATAATAATAGTAATAAGTATAGCAATTGTCGTTCTATCGATCATATAAGCATAATACGGCTAATAATATGAGTTAGGTTGATAAAAATAAGAATAATAAGCATAGTAATTGTCGTTCTATCGATCATATAAGCATAATATGGCTAATAATATGAGTTAGGTTGATAATAATAAGAGTAATAAGTATAGTAAATGTCGTGCTATCGATCATATCTGCATAATATTGTTAATAATATGAGTTAGATTGATAATAATACGAGTAATGAGTATAGTAATTGTCGTTCGATCGATCATTTAAGCATAATATGGCTAATAATATGAGTTAGATTGATAAAAATAAGAATAATAAGTATAGTAATTGTCGTTCTGTCGATCATATAAGCATAATATGGCTAATAATATGAGTTATATCGAAAATGATAAGAGTAATAAATACAGTAATTGTCGTTCTATCGATCATATAAGCATAATATGGCTAATAATATGAGTAAGATTTATAATAATAATAGTAATATGTATAGTAATTGTCGTTCTATCGATCATTTAAGCATAATATGGCTAATAATATGAGTTAGATTGATAATAATAACAGTAATAAGTACAGTAATTGTCGTTCTATCGATAATATAAGCATAATATGGCTAATAATATGAGTTAGATCGATAATGATAAGAGTAATAAGTACAGTAATTGTCGTTCTATCGATCATATATGCATAATATGGCTAATAATATGAGTAAGATTGATAATAATAATAGTAATAAGTATAGTAATTGTCGTTCTGTCGATCATATAAGCATAATATGGCTAATAATATGAGTTAGATTGATAATAGTAAGTGTAATAAGTATAGTAATTGTCGTTCTATCGATCATATATGCATAATATGGCTAATAATATGAGTTAGATTGATAATAATAACAGTAATAAGTACAGTAATTGTCGTTCTATCGATAATATAAGCATAATATGTCTAATAATATGAGTTAGATTGATAATAATAAGAGTAGTGAGTATAGTAATTGTCGTTCTATCGATCATATAAGCATAATATGGCTAATAATATGAGTTAGATTGATAATAATAACAGTAATAAATACAGTAATTGTCGTTCTATCGATAATATAAGCATTATACGGCTAATAATATGAGTTAGATCGATAATGATAAGAGTAATAAGTACAGTAATTGTCGTTCTATCGATCATATAAGCATAATATGGCTAATAATATGAGTAAGATTGATAATAATAATAGTAATAAGTATAGTAATTGTCGGTCTGTCGATCATTTAAGCATAATATGGCTAATAATATGAGTTAGGTTGATAAAAATAAGAATAATAAGCATAGTAATTGTCGTTCTATCGATCATATAAGCACAATATGGCTAATAATATGAGTTAGGTTGATAATAATAAGAGTAATAAGTATAGTAAATGTCGTGCTATCGATCATATCTGCATAATATTGTTAATAATATGAGTTAGATTGATAATAGTGAGTGTAATAAGTATAGTAATTGTCGTTCTATCGATCATATCTGCATAATATGGCTAATAATATGAGTTAGATTGATAATAATAAGAGTAATAAGTATAGTAATTGTCGTTCTATCGATCATATAAGCATAATATGGCTAATAATATGAGTTAGATCGATAATGATAAGAGTAATAAGTACAGTAATTGTCGTTCTATCGATCATATAAGCATAATATGGCTAATAATATGAGTTGGATTGATAATAATAAGAGTAATGAGTATAGTAATTGTAGTTCTATCGATCATATCTGCATAATATGGTTAATAATATGAGTTAGATTCATAATAATAAGAGTAATATGTATAGTAATTGTCGTTCTATCGATCATTTAAGCATAATATGGGTAATAATATGAGATAGGTTGATAAAAATAAGAATAATAAGTATAGTAATTGTCGTTCTGTCGATCACATTAGCATAATATGGCTAATAATATGAGTTAGATTGATAATAATAACAGTAATAAGTACAGTAATTGTCGTTCTATCGATAATATAAGCATAATATGTGTAATAATATGAGTTTGATTGATAATAATAAGAGTAGTGAGTATAGTAATTGTCGTTCTGTCGATCATATAAGCATAATATGGCTAATAATATGAGTTAGATTGATAATAGTAAGTGTAATAAGTATAGCAATTGTCGTTCTATCGATCATATAAGCATAATACGGCTAATAATATGAGTTAGGTTGATAAAAATAAGAATAATAAGCATAGTAATTGTCGTTCTATCGATCATATAAGCATAATATGGCTAATAATATGAGTTAGGTTGATAATAATAAGAGTAATAAGTATAGTAATTGTCGTTCTATCAATCATATAAGCATAATATGGCTAATAATATGAGTTAGATTGATAATAATAACAGTAATAAGTACAGTAATTGTCGTTCTATCGATAATATAAGCATAATATGGCTAATAATATGAGTTAGATCGATAATGATAAGAGTAATAAGTACAGTAATTGTCGTTCTATCGATCATATATGCATAATATGGCTAATAATATGAGTTAGATTGATAATAATAACAGTAATAGGTACAGTAATTGTCGTTCTATCGATAATATAAGCATAATATGGCTAGTAATATGAGTTAGATCGATAATGATAAGAGTAATAAGTACAGTAATTGTCGTTCTATCAATAATATAAGCATAATATGGCTAATAATATGAGTTAGATCGATAATGATAAGAGTAATAAGTACAGTAATTGTCGTTCTATCGATCATATATGCATAATATGGCTAATAATACGAGTTCGATTGATAATAGTAAGAGTAATAAGTATAGTAAATGTCGTTCTATCGATCATATAAGCATAATATGGCTAATAATATGAGTTAGATTGATAATAGTAAGTGTAATAAGTATAGTAATTGTCGTTCTATCGATCATATATGCATAATATGGCTAATAATATGAGTTAGATTGATAATAATAACAGTAATAAGTACAGTAGTTGTCGTTCTATCGATAATATAAGCATAATATGTGTAATAATATGAGTTTGATTGATAATAATAAGAGTAGTGAGTATAGTAATTGTCGTTCTATCGATCATATAAGCATAATATGGCTAATAATATGAGTTAGATTGATAATAATAACAGTAATAAGTACAGTAATTGTCGTTCTATCGATAATATAAGCATAATATGGCTAATAATATGAGTTAGATCGATAATGATAAGAGTAATAAGTACAGTAATTGTCGTTCTATCGATCACATATGCATAATATGGCTAATAATATGAGTTAGATTGATAATAATAACAGTAATAAGTACAGTAATTGTCGTTCTATCGATCATATATGCATAATATGGCTAATAATATGAGTTAGATTGATAATAATAACAGTAATAAGTGCAGTAATTGTCGTTCTATCGGTAATATAAGCATAATATGTCTAATAATATGAGTTAGATTGATAATAATAAGAGTAGTGAGTATAGTAATTGTCGTTCTATCGATAATATAAGCATAATATGGCTAATAATATGAGTTAGATCGATAATGATAAGAGTAATAAGTACAGTAATTGTCGTTCTATCGATAATATAAGCATAATATGGCTAATAATATGAGTTAGATCGATAATGATAAGAGTAATAAGTACAGTAATTGTCGTTCTATCGATCATATATGCATAATATGGCTAATAATATGAGTTAGATTGATAATAGTAAGTGTAATAAGTATAGTAATTGTCGTTCTATCGATCATATATACATAATATGGCTAATAATATGAGTTAGATTGATAATAATAACAGTAATAAGTACAGTAATTGTCGTTCTATCGATAATATAAGCATAATATGGCTAATAATATGAGTTAGATCAATAATGATAAGCGTAATAAGTACAGTAATTGTCGTTCTATCGATCATATATGCATAATATGGCTAATAATATGAGTAAGATTGATAATAATAATAGTAATAAGTTTAGTAATTGTCGTTCTATCGATCATTTAAGCATAATATGGCTAATAATATGAGTTAAATTGATAATAATAACAGTAATAAGTACAGTAATTGTCGTTCTATCAATAATATAAGCATAATATGGCTAATAATATGAGTTAGATCGATAATGATAAGAGTAATAAGTACAGTAAATGTCGTTCTATCGATCATATAAGCATAATATGGCTAATAATATGAGTTAGATTGATAATAGTAAGTGTAATAAGTATAGTAATTGTCGTTCTATCAATCACATATGCATAATATGGCTAATAATATGAGTTAGATTGATAATAATAACAGTAATAAGTACAGTAATTGTCGTTCTATCGATAATATAAGCATAATATGGCTAATAATATGAGTTAGATCGATAATAATAAGAGTAGTGAGTATAGTAATTGTCGTTCTATCGATCATATAAGCATAATATGGCTAATAATATGAGTTAGATCGATAATGATAAGAGTAATAAGTACAGTAATTGTCGTTCTATCGATCATATATGCATAATATGGCTAATAATATGAGTTAGATTGATAATAATAACAGTAATAAGTACAGTAATTGTCGTTCTATCGGTAATATAAGCATAATATGTCTAATAATATGAGTTAGATTGATAATAATAAGAGTAGTGAGTATAGTAATTGTCGTTCTATCGATAATATAAGCATAATATGGCTAATAATATGAGTTAGATCGATAATGATAAGAGTAATAAGTACAGTAATTGTCGTTCTATCGATAATATAAGCATAATATGGCTAATAATATGAGTTACATCGATAATGATAAGAGTAATAAGTACAGTAATTGTCGTTCTATCGATCATATATGCATAATATGGCTAATAATATGAGTTAGATTGATAATAGTAAGTGTAATAAGTATAGTAATTGTCGTTCTATCGATCATATATACATAATATGGCTAATAATATGAGTTAGATTGATAATAATAACAGTAATAAGTACAGTAATTGTCGTTCTATCGATAATATAAGCATAATATGGCTAATAATATGAGTTAGGTTGATAATAATAAGAGTAATAAGTATGGTGAATGTCGTGCTATCGATCATATCTGCATAATATGGTTAATAATATGAGTTAGATTGATAATAATAATAGTAATAAGTATAGTAATTGTCGTTCTATCGATCATTTATGCATAATATGGCTAATAATATGAGTTAAATTGATAATAATAACAGTAATAAGTACAGTAATTGTCGTTCTATCGATAATATAAGCATAATATGGCTAATAATATGAGTTAGATCGAAAATGATAAGAGTAATAAGTACAGTAATTGTCGTTCTATCGATCATATAAGCATAATATGGCTAATAATATGAGTAAGATTTATAATAATAATAGTAATATGTATAATAATTGTCGTTCTATCGATCATTTAAGCATAATATGGCTAATAATATGAGTTAGATTGATAATAATAACAGTAATAAGTAGAGTAATTGTCGTTCTATCGATAATATAAGCATAATATGGCTAATAATATGAGTTAGATCGATAATGATAAGAGTAATAAGTACCGTAATTGTCGTTCTATCGATCATATATGCATAATATGGCTAATAATATGAGTTAGATTGATAATAATAAGAGTAGTGAGTATAGTAATTGTCGTTCTATCGATAATATAAGCATAATATGGCTAATAATATGAGTTAGATCGATAATGATAAGAGTAATAAGTACAGTAATTGTCGTTCTATCGATAATATAAGCATAATATGGCTAATAATATGAGTTAGATCGATAATGATAAGAGTAATAAGTACAGTAATTGTCGTTCTATCGATCATATATGCATAATATGGCTAATAATATGAGTTAGATTGATAATAGTAAGTGTAATAAGTATAGTAATTGTCGTTCTATCGATCATATATACATAATATGGCTAATAATATGAGTTAGATTGATAATAATAACAGTAATAAGTACAGTAATTGTCGTTCTATCGATAATATAAGCATAATATGGCTAATAATATGAGTTAGATCAATAATGATAAGCGTAATAAGTACAGTAATTGTCGTTCTATCGATCATATATGCATAATATGGCTAATAATATGAGCTAGATTGATAATAATAACAGTAATAAGTACAGTAATTGTCGTTCTATCGGTAATATAAGCATAATATGGCTAATAATATGAGTTAGATTGATAATAGTAAGTGTAATAAGTATAGTAATTGTCGTTCTATCGATCATATATACATAATATGGCTAATAATATGAGTTAGATTGATAATAATAACAGTAATAAGTACAGTAATTGTCGTTCTATCGATAATATAAGCATAATATGGCTAATAATATGAGTTAGATCAATAATGATAAGCGTAATAAGTACAGTAATTGTCGTTCTATCGATCATATATGCATAATATGGCTAATAATATGAGTAAGATTGATAATAATAATAGTAATAAGTTTAGTAATTGTCGTTCTATCGATCATTTAAGCATAATATGGCTAATAATATGAGTTAAATTGATAATAATAACAGTAATAAGTACAGTAATTGTCGTTCTATCAATAATATAAGCATAATATGGCTAATAATATGAGTTAGATCGATAATGATAAGAGTAATAAGTACAGTAAATGTCGTTCTATCGATCATATAAGCATAATATGGCTAATAATATGAGTTAGATTGATAATAGTAAGTGTAATAAGTATAGTAATTGTCGTTCTATCAATCACATATGCATAATGTGGCTAATAATATGAGTTAGATTGATAATAATAACAGTAATAAGTACAGTAATTGTCGTTCTATCGATAATATAAGCATAATATGGCTAATAATATGAGTTAGATCGATAATAATAAGAGTAGTGAGTATAGTAATTGTCGTTCTATCGATCATATAAGCATAATATGGCTAATATTATGAGATAGATTGATAATAATAAGAGTAATAAGTATAGTAATTGTCGTTCTATCGATCATATATGCATAATATGGCTAATAATATGAGTTAGATTGATAACAATAACAGTAATAAGTACAGTAATTGTCGTTCTATCGATAATATAAGCATAATATGTGTAATAATATGAGTTTGATTGATAATAATAAGAGTAGTGAGTATAGTAATTGTCGTTCTATCGATCATATAAGCATAATATGGCTAATAATATGAGTTAGATTGATAATAATAACAGTAATAAGTACAGTAATTGTCGTTCTATCGATAATATAAGCATAATATGGCTAATAATATGAGTTAGATCGATAATGATAAGAGTAATAAGTACAGTAATTGTCGTTCTATCGATCACATATGCATAATATGGCTAATAATATGAGTTAGATTGATAATAATAACAGTAATAAGTACAGTAATTGTCGTTCTATCGATCATATATGCATAATATGGCTAATAATATGAGTTAGATTGATAATAATAACAGTAATAAGTACAGTAATTGTCGTTCTATCGGTAATATAAGCATAATATGTCTAATAATATGAGTTAGATTGATAATAATAAGAGTAGTGAGTATAGTAATTGTCGTTCTATCCATAATATAAGCATAATATGGCTAATAATATGAGTTAGATCGATAATGATAAGAGTAATAAGTACAGTAATTGTCGTTCTATCGATCATATATGCATAATATGGCTAATAATATGAGTTAGATTGATAATAGTAAGTGTAATAAGTATAGTAATTGTCGTTCTATCGATCATATATACATAATATGGCTAATAATATGAGTTAGATTGATAATAATAACAGTAATAAGTACAGTAATTGTCGTTCTATCGATAATATAAGCATAATATGGCTAATAATATGAGTTAGATCAATAATGATAAGCGTAATAAGTACAGTAATTGTCGTTCTATCGATCATATATGCATAATATGGCTAATAATATGAGTTAGATTGATAATAATAACAGTAATAAGTACAGTAATTGTCGTTCTATCGGTAATATAAGCATAATATGTCTAATAATATGAGTTAGATTGATAATGATAAGAGTAATAAGTACAGTAATTGTCGTTCTATCGATAATATAAGCATAATATGGCTAATAATATGAGTTAGATCGATAATGATAAGAGTAATAAGTACAGTAATTGTCGTTCTATCGATCATATATGCATAATATGGCTAATAATATGAGTTAGATTGATAATAGTAAGTGTAATAAGTATAGTAATTGTCGTTCTATCGATCATATATACATAATATGGCTAATAATATGAGTTAGATTGATAATAATAACAGTAATAAGTACAGTAATTGTCGTTCTATCGATAATATAAGCATAATATGGCTAATAATATGAGTTAGATCAATAATGATAAGCGTAATAAGTACAGTAATTGTCGTTCTATCGATCATATATGCATAATATGGCTAATAATATGAGTTAGATTGATAATAATAACAGTAATAAGTACAGTAATTGTCGTTCTATCGGTAATATAAGCATAATATGTCTAATAATATGAGTTAGATTGATAATAATAAGAGTAGTGAGTATAGTAATTGTCGTTCTATCGATAATATAAGCATAATATGGCTAATAATATGAGTTAGATCGATAATGATAAGAGTAATAAGTACAGTAATTGTCGTTCTATCGATAATATAAGCATAATATGGCTAATAATATGAGTTAGATCGATAATGATAAGAGTAATAAGTACAGTAATTGTCGTTCTATCGATCATATATGCATAATATGGCTAATAATATGAGTTAGATTGATAATAGTAAGTGTAATAAGTATAGTAATTGTCGTTCTATCGATCATATATACATAATATGGCTAATAATATGAGTTAGATTGATAATAATAACAGTAATAAGTACAGTAATTGTCGTTCTATCGATAATATAAGCATAATATGGCTAATAATATGAGTTAGATCAATAATGATAAGCGTAATAAGTACAGTAATTGTCGTTCTATCGATCATATATGCATAATATGGCTAATAATATGAGTAAGATTGATAATAATAATAGTAATAAGTTTAGTAATTGTCGTTCTATCGATCATTTAAGCATAATATGGCTAATAATATGAGTTAAATTGATAATAATAACAGTAATAAGTACAGTAATTGTCGTTCTATCAATAATATAAGCATAATATGGCTAATAATATGAGTTAGATCGATAATGATAAGAGTAATAAGTACAGTAAATGTCGTTCTATCGATCATATAAGCATAATATGGCTAATAATATGAGTTAGATTGATAATAGTAAGTGTAATAAGTATAGTAATTGTCGTTCTATCAATCACATATGCAAATGTGGCTAATAATATGAGTTAGATTGATAATAATAACAGTAATAAGTACAGTAATTGTCGTTCTATCGATAATATAAGCATAATATGGCTAATAATATGAGTTAGATCGATAATAATAAGAGTAGTGACTATAGTAATTGTCGCTCTATCGATCATATAAGCATAATATGGCTAATATTATGAGATAGATTGATAATAATAAGAGTAATAAGTATAGTAATTGTCGTTCTATCGATCATATATGCATAACATGGCTAATAATATGAGTTAGATTGATAACAATAACAGTAATAAGAACAGTAATTGTCGTTCTATCGATAATATAAGCATAATATGTGTAATAATATGAGTTTGATTGATAATAATAAGAGTAGTGAGTATAGTAATTGTCGTTCTATCGATCATATAAGCATAATATGGCTAATAATATGAGTTAGATTGATAATAATAACAGTAATAAGTACAGTAATTGTCGTTCTATCGATAATATAAGCATAATATGGCTAATAATATGAGTTAGATCGATAATGATAAGAGTAATAAGTACAGTAATTGTCGTTCTATCGATCACATATGCATAATATGGCTAATAATATGAGTTAGATTGATAATAATAACAGTAATAAGTACAGTAATTGTCGTTCTATCGATCATATATGCATAATATGGCTAATAATATGAGTTAGATTGATAATAATAACAGTAATAAGTACAGTAATTGTCGTTCTATCGGTAATATAAGCATAATATGTCTAATAATATGAGTTAGATTGATAATAATAAGAGTAGTGAGTATAGTAATTGTCGTTCTATCGATAATATAAGCATAATATGGCTAATAATATGAGTTAGATCGATAATGATAAGAGTAATAAGTACAGTAATTGTCGTTCTATCGATAATATAAGCATAATATGGCTAATAATATGAGTTACATCGATAATGATAAGAGTAATAAGTACAGTAATTGTCGTTCTATCGATCATATATGCATAATATGGCTAATAATATGAGTTAGATTGATAATAGTAAGTGTAATAAGTATAGTAATTGTCGTTCTATCGATCATATATACATAATATGGCTAATAATATGAGTTAGATTGATAATAATAACAGTAATAAGTACAGTAATTGTCGTTCTATCGATAATATAAGCATAATATGGCTAATAATATGAGTTAGGTTGATAATAATAAGAGTAATAAGTATAGTGAATGTCGTGCTATCGATCATATCTGCATAATATGGTTAATAATATGAGTTAGATTGATAATAATAATAGTAATAAGTATAGTAATTGTCGTTCTATCGATCATTTATGCATAATATGGCTAATAATATGAGTTAAATTGATAATAATAACAGTAATAAGTACAGTAATTGTCGTTCTATCGATTATATAAGCATAATATGGCTAATAATATGAGTTAGATCGAAAATGATAAGAGTAATAAGTACAGTAATTGTCGTTCTATCGGTAATATAAGCATAATATGTCTAATAATATGAGTTAGATTGATAATAATAAGAGTAGTGAGTATAGTAATTGTCGTTCTATCGATAATATAAGCATAATATGGCTAATAATATGAGTTAGATCGATAATGATAAGAGTAATAAGTACAGTAATTGTCGTTCTATCGATAATATAAGCATAATATGGCTAATAATATGAGTTACATCGATAATGATAAGAGTAATAAGTACAGTAATTGTCGTTCTATCGATCATATATGCATAATATGGCTAATAATATGAGTTAGATTGATAATAGTAAGTGTAATAAGTATAGTAATTGTCGTTCTATCGATCATATATACATAATATGGCTAATAATATGAGTTAGATTGATAATAATAACAGTAATAAGTACAGTAATTGTCGTTCTATCGATAATATAAGCATAATATGGCTAATAATATGAGTTAGGTTGATAATAATAAGAGTAATAAGTATAGTGAATGTCGTGCTATCGATCATATCTGCATAATATGGTTAATAATATGAGTTAGATTGATAATAATAATAGTAATAAGTATAGTAATTGTCGTTCTATCGATCATTTATGCATAATATGGCTAATAATATGAGTGAAATTGATAATAATAACAGTAATAAGTACAGTAATTGTCGTTCTATCGATTATATAAGCATAATATGGCTAATAATATGAGTTAGATCGAAAATGATAAGAGTAATAAGTACAGTAATTGTCGTTCTATCGATCATATAAGCATAATATGGCTAATAATATGAGTAAGATTTATAATAATAATAGTAATATGTATAATAATTGTCGTTCTATCGATCATTTAAGCATAATATGGCTAATAATATGAGTTAGATTGATAATAATAACAGTAATAAGTACAGTAATTGTCGTTCTATCGATAATATAAGCATAATATGGCTAATAGTATGAGTTAGATCGATAATGATAAGAGTAATAAGTACCGTAATTGTCGTTCTATCGATCATATATGCATAATATGGCTAATAATATGAGTTAGATTGATAATAATAAGAGTAGTGAGTATAGTAATTGTCGTTCTATCGATAATATAAGCATAATATGGCTAATAATATGAGTTAGATCGATAATGATAAGAGTAATAGGTACAGTAATTGTCGTTCTATCGATAATATAAGCATAATATGGCTAATAATATGAGATAGATCGATAATGATAAGAGTAATAAGTACAGTAATTGTCGTTCTATCGATCATATATGCATAATATGGCTAATAATATGAGTTAGATTGATAATAGTAAGTGTAATAAGTATAGTAATTGTCGTTCTATCGATCATATATACATAATATGGCTAATAATATGAGTTAGATTGATAATAATAACAGTAATAAGTACAGTAATTGTCGTTCTGTCGATAATATAAGCATAATATGGCTAATAATATGAGTTAGATCAATAATGATAAGCGTAATAAGTACAGTAATTGTCGTTCTATCGATCATATATGCATAATATGGCTAATAATATGAGTAAGATTGATAATAATAATAGTAATAAGTTTAGTAATTGTCGTTCTATCGATCATTTAAGCATAATATGGCTAATAATATGAGTTAAATTGATAATAATAACAGTAATAAGTACAGTAATTGTCGTTCTATCAATAATATAAGCATAATATGGCTAATAATATGAGTTAGATCGATAATGATAAGAGTAATAAGTACAGTAAATGTCGTTCTATCGATCATATAAGCATAATATGGCTAATAATATGAGTTAGATTGATAATAGTAAGTGTAATAAGTATAGTAATTGTCGTTCTATCAATCACATATGCATAATATGGCTAATAATATGAGTAAGATTGATAATAATAACAGTAATAAGTACAGTAATTGTCGTTCTATCGATAATATAAGCATAATATGTGTAATAATATGAGTTAGATTGATAATAGTGAGTGTAATAAGTATAGTAATTGTCGTTCTATCGATCATATATACATAATATGGCTAATAATATGAGTTAGATTGATAATAATAACAGTAATAAGTACAGTAATTGTCGTTCTATCGATAATATAAGCATAATATGGCTAATAATATGAGTTAGGTTGATAATAATAAGAGTAATAAGTATAGTGAATGTCGTGCTATCGATCATATCTGCATAATATGGTTAATAATATGAGTTAGATTGATAATAATAATAGTAATAAGTATAGTAATTGTCGTTCTATCGATCATTTATGCATAATATGGCTAATAATATGAGTTAAATTGATAATAATAACAGTAATAAGTACAGTAATTGTCGTTCTATCGATAATATAAGCATAATATGGCTAATAATATGAGTTAGATCGAAAATGATAAGAGTAATAAGTACAGTAATTGTCGTTCTATCGATCATATAAGCATAATATGGCTAATAATATGAGTAAGATTTATAATAATAATAGTAATATGTATAATAATTGTCGTTCTATCGATCATTTAAGCATAATATGGCTAATAATATGAGTTAGATTGATAATAATAACAGTAATAAGTAG
This sequence comes from Megachile rotundata, assembly GCF_050947335.1. Lineage (NCBI taxonomy): Eukaryota > Metazoa > Arthropoda > Insecta > Hymenoptera > Megachilidae > Megachile > Megachile rotundata. The sequence goes on along the minus strand of NW_027473987.1, from coordinate 87,401 downwards.
AGTAATTGTCGTTCTATCGATAATATAAGCATAATATGGCTAATAATATGAGTTAGATCGATAATGATAAGAGTAATAAGTACCGTAATTGTCGTTCTATCGATCATATATGCATAATATGGCTAATAATATGAGTTAGATTGATAATAATAAGAGTAGTGAGTATAGTAATTGTCGTTCTATCGATAATATAAGCATAATATGGCTAATAATATGAGTTAGATCGATAATGATAAGAGTAATAAGTACAGTAATTGTCGTTCTATCGATAATATAAGCATAATATGGCTAATAATATGAGTTAGATCGATAATGATAAGAGTAATAAGTACAGTAATTGTCGTTCTATCGATCATATATGCATAATATGGCTAATAATATGAGTTAGATTGATAATAGTAAGTGTAATAAGTATAGTAATTGTCGTTCTATCGATCATATATACATAATATGGCTAATAATATGAGTTAGATTGATAATAATAACAGTAATAAGTACAGTAATTGTCGTTCTATCGATAATATAAGCATAATATGGCTAATAATATGAGTTAGATCAATAATGATAAGCGTAATAAGTACAGTAATTGTCGTTCTATCGATCATATATGCATAATATGGCTAATAATATGAGTTAGATTGATAATAATAACAGTAATAAGTACAGTAATTGTCGTTCTATCGGTAATATAAGCATAATATGTCTAATAATATGAGTTAGATTGATAATAATAAGAGTAGTGAGTATAGTAATTGTCGTTCTATCGATAATATAAGCATAATATGGCTAATAATATGAGTTAGATCGATAATGATAAGAGTAATAAGTACAGTAATTGTCGTTCTATCGATAATATAAGCATAATATGGCTAATAATATGAGTTAGATCGATAATGATAAGAGTAATAAGTACAGTAATTGTCGTTCTATCGATCATATATGCATAATATGGCTAATAATATGAGTTAGATTGATAATAGTAAGTGTAATAAGTATAGTAATTGTCGTTCTATCGATCATATATACATAATATGGCTAATAATATGAGTTAGATTGATAATAATAACAGTAATAAGTACAGTAATTGTCGTTCTATCGATAATATAAGCATAATATGGCTAATAATATGAGTTAGATCAATAATGATAAGCGTAATAAGTACAGTAATTGTCGTTCTATCGATCATATATGCATAATATGGCTAATAATATGAGTAAGATTGATAATAATAATAGTAATAAGTTTAGTAATTGTCGTTCTATCGATCATTTAAGCATAATATGGCTAATAATATGAGTTAAATTGATAATAATAACAGTAATAAGTACAGTAATTGTCGTTCTATCAATAATATAAGCATAATATGGCTAATAATATGAGTTAGATCGATAATGATAAGAGTAATAAGTACAGTAAATGTCGTTCTATCGATCATATAAGCATAATATGGCTAATAATATGAGTTAGATTGATAATAGTAAGTGTAATAAGTATAGTAATTGTCGTTCTATCAATCACATATGCATAATGTGGCTAATAATATGAGTTAGATTGATAATAATAACAGTAATAAGTACAGTAATTGTCGTTCTATCGATAATATAAGCATAATATGGCTAATAATATGAGTTAGATCGATAATAATAAGAGTAGTGAGTATAGTAATTGTCGTTCTATCGATCATATAAGCATAATATGGCTAATATTATGAGATAGATTGATAATAATAAGAGTAATAAGTATAGTAATTGTCGTTCTATCGATCATATATGCATAATATGGCTAATAATATGAGTTAGATTGATAACAATAACAGTAATAAGTACAGTAATTGTCGTTCTATCGATAATATAAGCATAATATGTGTAATAATATGAGTTTGATTGATAATAATAAGAGTAGTGAGTATAGTAATTGTCGTTCTATCGATCATATAAGCATAATATGGCTAATAATATGAGTTAGATTGATAATAATAACAGTAATAAGTACAGTAATTGTCGTTCTATCGATAATATAAGCATAATATGGCTAATAATATGAGTTAGATCGATAATGATAAGAGTAATAAGTACAGTAATTGTCGTTCTATCGATCACATATGCATAATATGGCTAATAATATGAGTTAGATTGATAATAATAACAGTAATAAGTACAGTAATTGTCGTTCTATCGATCATATATGCATAATATGGCTAATAATATGAGTTAGATTGATAATAATAACAGTAATAAGTACAGTAATTGTCGTTCTATCGGTAATATAAGCATAATATGTCTAATAATATGAGTTAGATTGATAATAATAAGAGTAGTGAGTATAGTAATTGTCGTTCTATCCATAATATAAGCATAATATGGCTAATAATATGAGTTAGATCGATAATGATAAGAGTAATAAGTACAGTAATTGTCGTTCTATCGATAATATAAGCATAATATGGCTAATAATATGAGTTAGATCGATAATGATAAGAGTAATAAGTACAGTAATTGTCGTTCTATCGATCATATATGCATAATATGGCTAATAATATGAGTTAGATTGATAATAGTAAGTGTAATAAGTATAGTAATTGTCGTTCTATCGATCATATATACATAATATGGCTAATAATATGAGTTAGATTGATAATAATAACAGTAATAAGTACAGTAATTGTCGTTCTATCGATAATATAAGCATAATATGGCTAATAATATGAGTTAGATCAATAATGATAAGCGTAATAAGTACAGTAATTGTCGTTCTATCGATCATATATGCATAATATGGCTAATAATATGAGTTAGATTGATAATAATAACAGTAATAAGTACAGTAATTGTCGTTCTATCGGTAATATAAGCATAATATGTCTAATAATATGAGTTAGATTGATAATAATAAGAGTAGTGAGTATAGTAATTGTCGTTCTATCGATAATATAAGCATAATATGGCAAATAATATGAGTTAGATCGATAATGATAAGAGTAATAAGTACAGTAATTGTCGTTCTATCGATAATATAAGCATAATATGGCTAATAATATGAGTTAGATCGATAATGATAAGAGTAATAAGTACAGTAATTGTCGTTCTATCGATCATATATGCATAATATGGCTAATAATATGAGTTAGATTGATAATAGTAAGTGTAATAAGTATAGTAATTGTCGTTCTATCGATCATATATACATAATATGGCTAATAATATGAGTTAGATTGATAATAATAACAGTAATAAGTACAGTAATTGTCGTTCTATCGATAATATAAGCATAATATGGCTAATAATATGAGTTAGATCAATAATGATAAGCGTAATAAGTACAGTAATTGTCGTTCTATCGATCATATATGCATAATATGGCTAATAATATGAGTAAGATTGATAATAATAATAGTAATAAGTTTAGTAATTGTCGTTCTATCGATCATTTAAGCATAATATGGCTAATAATATGAGTTAAATTGATAATAATAACAGTAATAAGTACAGTAATTGTCGTTCTATCAATAATATAAGCATAATATGGCTAATAATATGAGTTAGATCGATAATGATAAGAGTAATAAGTACAGTAAATGTCGTTCTATCGATCATATAAGCATAATATGGCTAATAATATGAGTTAGATTGATAATAGTAAGTGTAATAAGTATAGTAATTGTCGTTCTATCAATCACATATGCATAATGTGGCTAATAATATGAGTTAGATTGATAATAATAACAGTAATAAGTACAGTAATTGTCGTTCTATCGATAATATAAGCATAATATGGCTAATAATATGAGTTAGATCGATAATAATAAGAGTAGTGACTATAGTAATTGTCGTTCTATCGATCATATAAGCATAATATGGCTAATATTATGAGATAGATTGATAATAATAAGAGTAATAAGTATAGTAATTGTCGTTCTATCGATCATATATGCATAACATGGCTAATAATATGAGTTAGATTGATAACAATAACAGTAATAAGAACAGTAATTGTCGTTCTATCGATAATATAAGCATAATATGTGTAATAATATGAGTTTGATTGATAATAATAAGAGTAGTGAGTATAGTAATTGTCGTTCTATCGATCATATAAGCATAATATGGCTAATAATATGAGTTAGATTGATAATAATAACAGTAATAAGTACAGTAATTGTCGTTCTATCGATAATATAAGCATAATATGGCTAATAATATGAGTTAGATCGATAATGATAAGAGTAATAAGTACAGTAATTGTCGTTCTATCGATCACATATGCATAATATGGCTAATAATATGAGTTAGATTGATAATAATAACAGTAATAAGTACAGTAATTGTCGTTCTATCGATCATATATGCATAATATGGCTAATAATATGAGTTAGATTGATAATAATAACAGTAATAAGTACAGTAATTGTCGTTCTATCGGTAATATAAGCATAATATGTCTAATAATATGAGTTAGATTGAAATAATAAGAGTAGTGAGTATAGTAATTGTCGTTCTATCGATAATATAAGCATAATATGGCTAATAATATGAGTTAGATCGATAATGATAAGAGTAATAAGTACAGTAATTGTCGTTCTATCGATAATATAAGCATAATATGGCTAATAATATGAGTTACATCGATAATGATAAGAGTAATAAGTACAGTAATTGTCGTTCTATCGATCATATATGCATAATATGGCTAATAATATGAGTTAGATTGATAATAGTAAGTGTAATAAGTATAGTAATTGTCGTTCTATCGATCATATATACATAATATGGCTAATAATATGAGTTAGATTGATAATAATAACAGTAATAAGTACAGTAATTGTCGTTCTATCGATAATATAAGCATAATATGGCTAATAATATGAGTTAGGTTGATAATAATAAGAGTAATAAGTATAGTGAATGTCGTGCTATCGATCATATCTGCATAATATGGTTAATAATATGAGTTAGATTGATAATAATAATAGTAATAAGTATAGTAATTGTCGTTCTATCGATCATTTATGCATAATATGGCTAATAATATGAGTTAAATTGATAATAATAACAGTAATAAGTACAGTAATTGTCGTTCTATCGATTATATAAGCATAATATGGCTAATAATATGAGTTAGATCGAAAATGATAAGAGTAATAAGTACAGTAATTGTCGTTCTATCGATCATATAAGCATAATATGGCTAATAATATGAGTAAGATTTATAATAATAATAGTAATATGTATAATAATTGTCGTTCTATCGATCATTTAAGCATAATATGGCTAATAATATGAGTTAGATTGATAATAATAACAGTAATAAGTACAGTAATTGTCGTTCTATCGATAATATAAGCATAATATGGCTAATAGTATGAGTTAGATCGATAATGATAAGAGTAATAAGTACCGTAATTGTCGTTCTATCGATCATATATGCATAATATGGCTAATAATATGAGCTAGATTGATAATAATAAGAGTAGTGAGTATAGTAATTGTCGTTCTATCGATAATATAAGCATAATATGGCTAATAATATGAGTTAGATCGATAATGATAAGTGTAATAAGTACAGTAATTGTCGTTCTATCGATAATATAAGCATAATATGGCTAATAATATGAGTTAGATCGATAATGATAAGAGTAATAAGTACAGTAATTGTCGTTCTATCGATCATATATGCATAATATGGCTAATAATATGAGTTAGATTGATAATAGTAAGTGTAATAAGTATAGTAATTGTCGTTCTATCGATCATATATACATAATATGGCTAATAATATGAGTTAGATTGATAATAATAACAGTAATAAGTACAGTAATTGTCGTTCTATCGGTAATATAAGCATAATATGTCTAATAATATGAGTTAGATTGATAATAATAAGAGTAGTGAGTATAGTAATTGTCGTTCTATCGATAATATAAGCATAATATGGCTAATAATATGAGTTAGATCGATAATGATAAGAGTAATAAGTACAGTAATTGTCGTTCTATCGATAATATAAGCATAATATGGCTAATAATATGAGTTACATCGAAAATGATAAGAGTAATAAGTACAGTAATTGTCGTTCTATCGATCATATATGCATAATATGGCTAATAATATGAGTTAGATTGATAATAGTAAGTGTAATAAGTATAGTAATTGTCGTTCTATCGATCATATATACATAATATGGCTAATAATATGAGTTAGATTGATAATAATAACAGTAATAAGTACAGTAATTGTCGTTCTATCGATAATATAAGCATAATATGGCTAATAATATGAGTTAGGTTGATAATAATAAGAGTAATAAGTATAGTGAATGTCGTGCTATCGATCATATCTGCATAATATGGTTAATAATATGAGTTAGATTGATAATAATAATAGTAATAAGTATAGTAATTGTCGTTCTATCGATCATTTATGCATAATATGGCTAATAATATGAGTTAAATTGATAATAATAACAGTAATAAGTACAGTAATTGTCGTTCTATCGATTATATAAGCATAATATGGCTAATAATATGAGTTAGATCGAAAATGATAAGAGTAATAAGTACAGTAATTGTCGTTCTATCGATCATATAAGCATAATATGGCTAATAATATGAGTAAGATTTATAATAATAATAGTAATATGTATAATAATTGTCGTTCTATCGATCATTTAAGCATAATATGGCTAATAATATGAGTTAGATTGATAATAATAACAGTAATAAGTACAGTAATTGTCGTTCTATCGATAATATAAGCATAATATGGCTAATAGTATGAGTTAGATCGATAATGATAAGAGTAATAAGTACCGTAATTGTCGTTCTATCGATCATATATGCATAATATGGCTAATAATATGAGTTAGATTGATAATAATAAGAGTAGTGAGTATAGTAATTGTCGTTCTATCGATAATATAAGCATAATATGGCTAATAATATGAGTTAGATCGATAATGATAAGAGTAATAGGTACAGTAATTGTCGTTCTATCGATAATATAAGCATAATATGGCTAATAATATGAGTTAGATCGATAATGATAAGAGTAATAAGTACAGTAATTGTCGTTCTATCGATCATATATGCATAATATGGCTAATAATATGAGTTTGATTGATAATAGTAAGTGTAATAAGTATAGTAATTGTCGTTCTATCGATCATATATACATAATATGGCTAATAATATGAGTTAGATTGATAATAATAACAGTAATAAGTACAGTAATTGTCGTTCTGTCGATAATATAAGCATAATATGGCTAATAATATGAGTTAGATCAATAATGATAAGCGTAATAAGTACAGTAATTGTCGTTCTATCGATCATATATGCATAATATGGCTAATAATATGAGTAAGATTGATAATAATAATAGTAATAAGTTTAGTAATTGTCGTTCTATCGATCATTTAAGCATAATATGGCTAATAATATGAGTTAAATTGATAATAATAACAGTAATAAGTACAGTAATTGTCGTTCTATCAATAATATAAGCATAATATGGCTAATAATATGAGTTAGATCGATAATGATAAGAGTAATAAGTACAGTAAATGTCGTTCTATCGATCATATAAGCATAATATGGCTAATAATATGAGTTAGATTGATAATAGTAAGTGTAATAAGTATAGTAATTGTCGTTCTATCAATCACATATGCATAATATGGCTAATAATATGAGTAAGATTGATAATAATAACAGTAATAAGTACAGTAATTGTCGTTCTATCGATAATATAAGCATAATATGTGTAATAATATGAGTTAGATTGATAATAGTGAGTGTAATAAGTATAGTAATTGTCGTTCTATCGATCATATCTGCATAATATGGCTAATAATATGAGTTAGATTGATAATAATAAGAGTAATAAGTATAGTAATTGTCGTTCTATCGATCATATAAGCATAATATGGCTAATAATATGAGTTAGATCGATAATGATAAGAGTAATAAGTACAGTAATTGTCGTTCTATCGATCATTTAAGCATAATATGGCTAATAATATGAGTTAGGTTGATAATAGTAAGAGTAATGAGTATAGTAATTGTCGTTCTATCGATCATATAAGCATAATATGGCTAATAATATGAGTTAGATTGATAATAGTAAGTGTAATAGGTATAGTAATTGTCGTTCTATCGATCATATATGCATAATATGACTAATAATATGAGTTAGATTGATAATAACAACAGTTATAAGTACATTAATTGTCGTTCTATCGATAATATAAGCATAATATGGCTAATAATATGAGTTAGGTTGATAATAATAAGAGTAATAAGTATAGTAAATGTCGTGCTATCGATCATATCTGCATAATATGGTTAATAATATGAGTTAGATTGATAATAATAATAGTAATAAGTATAGTAATTGTCGTTCTATCGATCATTTAAGCATAATATGGCTAATAATATGAGTTAAATTGATAATAATAACAGTAATAAGTACAGTAATTGTCGTTCTATCGATAATATAAGCATAATATGGCTAATAATATGAGTTAGATCGATAATGATAAGAGTAATAAGTACAGTAATTGTCGTTCTATCGATCATTTAATCATAATATGGCTAGTAATATAAGTTAGATTGATAATAATAAGAGTAATAAGTATAGTAATTGTCGTTCTATCGATCATATAAGCATAATATGGTTAATAATATGAGTTAGATTGATAATAATAAGAGTAATAAGTATAGTAATTGTCGTTCTATCAATCATATAAGCATAATATGGCTAATAATATGAGTAAGATTGATAATAATAATAGTAATAAGTATAGTAATTGTCATTCTATCGATCATTTAAGCATAATATGGCTAATAATATGAGTTAAATTGATAATAATAACAGTAATAAGTACAGTAATTGTCGTTCTATCGATAATATAAGCATAATATGGCTAATAATATGAGTTAGATCGATAATGATAAGAGTAATAAGTACAGTAATTGTCGTTCTATCGACCATATATGCATAATATGGCTAATAATATGAGTTAGATTGATAATAGAAAGAGTAATAAGTATAGTAATTGTCGTTCTGTCGATCATATAAGCATAATATGGCTAATAATATGAGTTAGATTGATAATAGTAAGTGTAATAAGTATAGTAATTGTCGTTCTATCGATCATATATGCATAATATGGCTAATAATATGAGTTAGATTGATAATAATAACAGTAATAAGTACAGTAATTGTCGTTCTATCGATAATATAAGCATAATATGGCTAATAATATGAGTTAGATCAATAATGATAAGCGTAATAAGTACAGTAATTGTCGTTCTATCGATCATATATGCATAATATGGCTAATAATACGAGTTCGATTGATAATAATAACAGTAATAAGTACAGTAATTGTCGTTCTATCGATAATATAAGCATAATATGTGTAATAATATGAGTTTGATTGATAATAATAAGAGTAGTGAGTATAGTAATTGTCGTTCTATCGATCATATAAGCATAACATGGCTAATAATATGAGTTAGATTGATAATAATAACAGTAATAAGTACAGTAATTGTCGTTCTATCGATAATATAAGCATAATATGGCTAATAATATGAGTTAGATCGATATTGATAAGAGTAATAAGTACAGTAATTGTCGTTCTATCGATCACATATGCATAATATGGCTAATAATATGAGTTAGATTGATAATAATAACAGTAATAAGTACAGTAATTGTCGTTCTATCGATAATATAAGCATAATATGTGTAATAATATGAGTTAGATTGATAATAGTGAGTGTAATAAGTATAGTAATTGTCGTTCTATCGATCATATCTGCATAATATGGCTAATAATATGAGTTAGATTGATAATAATAAGAGTAATAAGTATAGTAATTGTCGTTCTATCGATCATATAAGCATAATATGGCTAATAATATGAGTTAGATCGATAATGATAAGAGTAATAAGTACAGTAATTGTCGTTCTATCGATCATATAAGCATAATATGGCTAATAATATGAGTTAGATTGATAATAATAACAGTAATAAGTACAGTAATTGTCGTTCTATCGATAATATAAGCATAATATGTGTAATAATATGAGTTAGATTGATAATAGTGAGTGTAGTAAGTATAGTAATTGTCGTTCTATCGATCATATCTGCATAATATGGCTAATAATATGAGTTAGATTGATAATAATAAGAGTAATAAGTATAGTAATTGTCGTTCTATCGATCATATAAGCATAATATGGCTAATAATATGAGTTAGATCGATAATGATAAGAGTAATAAGTACAGTAATTGTCGTTCTATCGATCATATAAGCATAATATGGCTAATAATATGAGTTAGATTGATAATAATAAGAGTAATGAGTATAGTAATTGTAGTTCTATCGATCATATCTGCATAATATGGTTAATAATATGAGTTAGATTCATAATAATAAGAGTAATAAGTATAGTAATTGTCGTTCTATCGATCATTTAAGCATAATATGGGTAATAATATGAGATAGGTTGATAAAAATAAGAATAATAAGTATAGTAATTGTCGTTCTGTCGATCACATTAGCATAATATGGCTAATAATATGAGTTAGATTGATAATAATAAGAGTAATAAGTATAGTAATTGTCGTTCTATCGATCATTTAAGCATAATACGGCTAATAATATGAGTTAGATTGATAATAATAAGAGTAATAAGTATAGTAATTGTAGTTCTATCGATCGTATCTGCATAATATGCTTAATAATATGAGTTAGATTCATAATAATAAGAGTAATAAGTATAGTAATTGTCGTTCTATCGATCATTTAAGCATAATATGGCTAATAATATGAGTTAGGTTGATAATAGTAAGAGTAATGAGTATAGTAATTGTCGTTCTATCGATCATATAAGCATAATATGGCTAATAATATGAGTTAGATTGATAATAGTAAGTGTAATAGGTATAGTAATTGTCGTTCTATCGATCATATATGCATAATATGACTAATAATATGAGTTAGATTGATAATAACAACAGTTATAAGTACATTAATTGTCGTTCTATCGATAATATAAGCATAATATGGCTAATAATATGAGTTAGGTTGATAATAATAAGAGTAATAAGTATAGTAAATGTCGTGCTATCGATCATATCTGCATAATATGGTTAATAATATGAGTTAGATTGATAATAATAATAGTAATAAGTATAGTAATTGTCGTTATTTCGATCATTTAAGCATAATATGGCTAATAATATGAGTTAAATTGATAATAATAACAGTAATAAGTACAGTAATTGTCGTTCTATCGATAATATAAGCATAATATGGCTAATAATATGAGTTAGATCGATAATGATAAGAGTAATAAGTACAGTAATTGTCGTTCTATCGATCATTTAATCATAATATGGCCAGTAATATAAGTTAGATTGATAATAATAAGAGTAATAAGTATAGTAATTGTCGTTCTATCGATCATATAAGCATAATATGGTTAATAATATGAGTTAGATTGATAATAATAAGAGTAATAAGTATAGTAATTGTCGTTCTATCAATCATATAAGCATAATATGGCTAATAATATGAGTAAGATTGATAATAATAATAGTAATAAGTATAGTAATTGTCATTCTATCGATCATTTAAGCATAATATGGCTAATAATATGAGTTAAATTGATAATAATAACAGTAATAAGTACTGTAATTGTCGTTCTATCGATAATATAAGCATAATATGGCTAATAATATGAGTTAGATCGATAATGATAAGAGTAATAAGTACAGTAATTGTCGTTCTATCGACCATATATGCATAATATGGCTAATAATATGAGTTAGATTGATAATAGAAAGAGTAATAAGTATAGTAATTGTCGTTCTGTCGATCATATAAGCTTAATATGGCTAATAATATGAGTTAGATTGATAATAGTAAGTGTAATAAGTATAGTAATTGTCGTTCTATCGATCATATATGCATAATAAGGCTAATAATATGAGTTAGATTGATAATAATAACAGTAATAAGTACAGTAATTGTCGTTCTATCGATAATATAAGCATAATATGGCTAATAATATGAGTTAGATCAATAATGATAAGCGTAATAAGTACAGTAATTGTCGTTCTATCGATCATATATGCATAATATGGCTAATGATATGAGTAAGATTGATAATAATAATAGTAATAAGTATAGTAATTGTCGTTCTATCGATCATTTAAGCATAATATGGCTAATAATATGAGTTAAATTGATAATAATAACAGTAATAAGTACAGTAATTGTCGTTCTATCAGTAATATAAGCATAATATGGCTAATAATATGAGTTAGATCGATAATGATAAGAGTAATAAGTACAGTAATTGTCGTTCTATCGATCATATATGCATAATATGGCTAATAATACGAGTTCGATTGATAATAGTAAGAGTAATAAGTATAGTAAATGTCGTTCTATCGATCATATAAGCATAATATGGCTAATAATATGAGTTAGATTGATAATAGTAAGTGTAATAAGTATAGTAATTGTCGTTCTATCGATCATATATGCATAATATGGCTAATAATATGAGTTAGATTGATAATAATAACAGTAATAAGTACAGTAATTGTCGTTCTATCGATAATATAAGCATAATATGTGTAATAATATGAGTTTGATTGATAATAATAAGAGTAGTGAGTATAGTAATTGTCGTTCTATCGATCATATAAGCATAATATGGCTAATAATATGAGTTAGATTGATAATAATAACAGTAATAAGTACAGTAATTGTCGTTCTATCGATAATATAAGCATAATATGGCTAATAATATGAGTTAGATCGATAATGATAAGAGTAATAAGTACAGTAATTGTCGTTCTATCGATCACATATGCATAATATGGCTAATAATATGAGTTAGATTGATAATAATAACAGTAATAAGTACAGTAATTGTCGTTCTATCGATCATATATGCATAATATGGCTAATAATATGAGTTAGATTGATAATAATAACAGTAATAAGTACAGTAATTGCCGTTCTATCGGTAATATAAGCATAATATGTCTAATAATATGAGTTAGATTGATAATAATAAGAGTAGTGAGTATAGTAATTGTCGTTCTATCGATAATATAAGCATAATATGGCTAATAATATGAGTTAGATCGATAATGATAAGAGTAATAAGTACAGTAATTGTCGTTCTATCGATAATATAAGCATAATATGGCTAATAATATGAGTTAGATCAATAATGATAAGCGTAATAAGTACAGTAATTGTCGTTCTATCGATCATATATGCATAATATGGCTAATAATATGAGTAAGATTGATAATAATAATAGTAATAAGTTTAGTAATTGTCGTTCTATCGATCATTTAAGCATAATATGGCTAATAATATGAGTTAAATTGATAATAATAACAGTAATAAGTACAGTAATTGTCGTTCTATCAATAATATAAGCATAATATGGCTAATAATATGAGTTAGATCGATAATGATAAGAGTAATAAGTACAGTAAATGTCGTTCTATCGATCATATAAGCATAATATGGCTAATAATATGAGTTAGATTGATAATAGTAAGTGTAATAAGTATAGTAATTGTCGTTCTATCAATCACATATGCATAATATGGCTAATAATATGAGTTAGATTGATAATAATAACAGTAATAAGTACAGTAATTGTCGTTCTATCGATAATATAAGCATAATATGGCTAATAATATGAGTTAGATCGATAGTAATAAGAGTAGTGAGTATAGTAATTGTCGTTCTATCGATCATATAAGCATAATATGGCTAATATTATGAGATAGATTGATAATAATAAGAGTAATAAGTATAGTAATTGTCGTTCTATCGATCATATATGCATAATATGGCTAATAATATGAGTTAGATTGATAACAATAACAGTAATAAGTACAGTAATTGTCGTTCTATCGATAATATAAGCATAATATGTGTAATAATATGAGTTTGATTGATAATAATAAGAGTAGTGAGTATAGTAATTGTCGTTCTATCGATCATATAAGCATAATATGGCTAATAATATGAGTTAGATTGATAATAATAACAGTAATAAGTACAGTAATTGTCGTTCTATCGATAACATAAGCATAATATGGCTAATAATATGAGTTAGATCAATAATGATAAGCGTAATAAGTACAGTAATTGTCGTTCTATCGATCATATATGCATAATATGGCTAATAATATGAGTAAGATTGATAATAATAATAGTAATAAGTTTAGTAATTGTCGTTCTATCGATCATTTAAGCATAATATGGCTAATAATATGAGTTAAATTGATAATAATAACAGTAATAAGTACAGTAATTGTCGTTCTATCAATAATATAAGCATAATATGGCTAATAATATGAGTTAGATCGATAATGATAAGAGTAATAAGTACAGTAAATGTCGTTCTATCGATCATATAAGCATAATATGGCTAATAATATGAGTTAGATTGATAATAGTAAGTGTAATAAGTATAGTAATTGTCGTTCTATCAATCACATATGCATAATATGGCTAATAATATGAGTTAGATTGATAATAATAACAGTAATAAGTACAGTAATTGTCGTTCTATCGATAATATAAGCATAATATGGCTAATAATATGAGTTAGATCGATAATAATAAGAGTAGTGAGTATAGTAATTGTCGTTCTATCGATCATATAAGCATAATATGGCTAATATTATGAGATAGATTGATAATAATAAGAGTAATAAGTATAGTAATTGTCGTTCTATCGATCATATATGCATAATATGGCTAATAATATGAGTTAGATTGATAACAATAACAGTAATAAGTACAGTAATTGTCGTTCTATCGATAATATAAGCATAATATGTGTAATAATATGAGTTTGATTGATAATAATAAGAGTAGTGAGTATAGTAATTGTCGTTCTATCGATCATATAAGCATAATATGGCTAATAATATGAGTTAGATTGATAATAATAACAGTAATAAGTACAGTAATTGTCGTTCTATCAATAATATAAGCATAATATGGCTAATAATATGAGTTAGATCGATAATGATAAGAGTAATAAGTACAGTAAATGTCGTTCTATCGATCATATAAGCATAATATGGCTAATAATATGAGTTAGATTGATAATAGTAAGTGTAATAAGTATAGTAATTGTCGTTCTATCAATCACATATGCATAATATGGCTAGTAATATGAGTTAGATTGATAATAATAACAGTAATAAGTACAGTAATTGTCGTTCTATCGATAATATAAGCATAATATGGCTAATAATATGAGTTAGATCGATAATGATAAGAGTAATAAGTACAGTAATTGTCGTTCTATCGATCACATATGCATAATATGGCTAATAATATGAGTTAGATTGATAATAATAACAGTAATAAGTACAGTAATTGTCGTTCTATCGATCATATATGCATAATATGGCTAATAATATGAGTTAGATTGATAATAATAACAGTAATAAGTACAGTAATTGCCGTTCTATCGGTAATATAAGCATAATATGTCTAATAATATGAGTTAGATTGATAATAATAAGAGTAGTGAGTATAGTAATTGTCGTTCTATCGATAATATAAGCATAATATGGCTAATAATATGAGTTAGATCGATAATGATAAGAGTAATAAGTACAGTAATTGTCGTTCTATCGATAATATAAGCATAATATGGCTAATAATATGAGTTAGATCAATAATGATAAGCGTAATAAGTACAGTAATTGTCGTTCTATCGATCATATATGCATAATATGGCTAATAATATGAGTAAGATTGATAATAATAATAGTAATAAGTTTAGTAATTGTCGTTCTATCGATCATTTAAGCATAATATGGCTAATAATATGAGTTAAATTGATAATAATAACAGTAATAAGTACAGTAATTGTCGTTCTATCAATAATATAAGCATAATATGGCTAATAATATGAGTTAGATCGATAATGATAAGAGTAATAAGTACAGTAAATGTCGTTCTATCGATCATATAAGCATAATATGGCTAATAATATGAGTTAGATTGATAATAGTAAGTGTAATAAGTATAGTAATTGTCGTTCTATCAATCACATATGCATAATATGGCTAATAATATGAGTTAGATTGATAATAATAACAGTAATAAGTACAGTAATTGTCGTTCTATCGATAATATAAGCATAATATGGCTAATAATATGAGTTAGATCGATAGTAATAAGAGTAGTGAGTATAGTAATTGTCGTTCTATCGATCATATAAGCATAATATGGCTAATATTATGAGATAGATTGATAATAATAAGAGTAATAAGTATAGTAATTGTCGTTCTATCGATCATATATGCATAATATGGCTAATAATATGAGTTAGATTGATAACAATAACAGTAATAAGTACAGTAATTGTCGTTCTATCGATAATATAAGCATAATATGTGTAATAATATGAGTTTGATTGATAATAATAAGAGTAGTGAGTATAGTAATTGTCGTTCTATCGATCATATAAGCATAATATGGCTAATAATATGAGTTAGATTGATAATAATAACAGTAATAAGTACAGTAATTGTCGTTCTATCGATAACATAAGCATAATATGGCTAATAATATGAGTTAGATCAATAATGATAAGCGTAATAAGTACAGTAATTGTCGTTCTATCGATCATATATGCATAATATGGCTAATAATATGAGTAAGATTGATAATAATAATAGTAATAAGTTTAGTAATTGTCGTTCTATCGATCATTTAAGCATAATATGGCTAATAATATGAGTTAAATTGATAATAATAACAGTAATAAGTACAGTAATTGTCGTTCTATCAATAATATAAGCATAATATGGCTAATAATATGAGTTAGATCGATAATGATAAGAGTAATAAGTACAGTAAATGTCGTTCTATCGATCATATAAGCATAATATGGCTAATAATATGAGTTAGATTGATAATAGTAAGTGTAATAAGTATAGTAATTGTCGTTCTATCAATCACATATGCATAATATGGCTAATAATATGAGTTAGATTGATAATAATAACAGTAATAAGTACAGTAATTGTCGTTCTATCGATAATATAAGCATAATATGGCTAATAATATGAGTTAGATCGATAATAATAAGAGTAGTGAGTATAGTAATTGTCGTTCTATCGATCATATAAGCATAATATGGCTAATATTATGAGATAGATTGATAATAATAAGAGTAATAAGTATAGTAATTGTCGTTCTATCGATCATATATGCATAATATGGCTAATAATATGAGTTAGATTGATAACAATAACAGTAATAAGTACAGTAATTGTCGTTCTATCGATAATATAAGCATAATATGTGTAATAATATGAGTTTGATTGATAATAATAAGAGTAGTGAGTATAGTAATTGTCGTTCTATCGATCATATAAGCATAATATGGCTAATAATATGAGTTAGATTGATAATAATAACAGTAATAAGTACAGTAATTGTCGTTCTATCAATAATATAAGCATAATATGGCTAATAATATGAGTTAGATCGATAATGATAAGAGTAATAAGTACAGTAAATGTCGTTCTATCGATCATATAAGCATAATATGGCTAATAATATGAGTTAGATTGATAATAGTAAGTGTAATAAGTATAGTAATTGTCGTTCTATCAATCACATATGCATAATATGGCTAGTAATATGAGTTAGATTGATAATAATAACAGTAATAAGTACAGTAATTGTCGTTCTATCGATAATATAAGCATAATATGGCTAATAATATGAGTTAGATCGATAATAATAAGAGTAGTGAGTATAGTAATTGTCGTTCTATCGATCATATAAGCATAATATGGCTAATATTATGAGATAGATTGATAATAATAAGAGTAATAAGTATAGTAATCGTCGTTCTATCGATCATATAAGCATAATATGGCTAATAATATGAGTTAGATTGATAATAATAACAGTAATAAGTACAGTAATTGTCGTTCTATCGATAATATAAGCATAATATGGCTAATAATATGAGTTAGATCGATAATGATAAGAGTAATAAGTACAGTAATTGTCGTTCTATCGATCACATATGCATAATATGGCTAATAATATGAGTTAGATTGATAATAATAACAGTAATAAGTACAGTAATTGTCGTTCTATCGATCATATATGCATAATATGGCTAATAATATGAGTTAGATCAATAATGATAAGCGTAATAAGTACAGTAATTGTCGTTCTATCGATCATATATGCATAATATGGCTAATAATATGAGTAAGATTGATAATAATAATAGTAATAAGTTTAGTAATTGTCGTTCTATCGATCATTTAAGCATAATATGGCTAATAATATGAGTTAAATTGATAATAATAACAGTAATAAGTACAGTAATTGTCGTTCTATCAATAATATAAGCATAATATGGCTAATAATATGAGTTAGATCGATAATGATAAGAGTAATAAGTACAGTAAATGTCGTTCTATCGATCATATAAGCATAATATGGCTAATAATATGAGTTAGATTGATAATAGTAAGTGTAATAAGTATAGTAATTGTCGTTCTATCAATCACATATGCATAATATGGCTAATAATATGAGTTAGATTGATAATAATAACAGTAATAAGTACAGTAATTGTCGTTCTATCGATAATATAAGCATAATATGGCTAATAATATGAGTTAGATCGATAATAATAAGAGTAGTGAGTATAGTAATTGTCGTTCTATCGATCATATAAGCATAATATGGCTAATATTATGAGATAGATTGATAATAATAAGAGTAATAAGTATAGTAATTGTCGTTCTATCGATCATATATGCATAATATGGCTAATAATATGAGTTAGATTGATAACAATAACAGTAATAAGTACAGTAATTGTCGTTCTATCGATAATATAAGCATAATATGTGTAATAATATGAGTTTGATTGATAATAATAAGAGTAGTGAGTATAGTAATTGTCGTTCTATCGATCATATAAGCATAATATGGCTAATAATATGAGTTAGATTGATAATAATAACAGTAATAAGTACAGTAATTGTCGTTCTATCGATAATATAAGCATAATATGGCTAATAATATGAGTTAGATCGATAATGATAAGAGTAATAAGTACAGTAATTGTCGTTCTATCGATCACATATGCATAATATGGCTAATAATATGAGTTAGATTGATAATAATAACAGTAATAAGTACAGTAATTGTCGTTCTATCGATCATATATGCATAATATGGCTAATAATATGAGTTAGATTGATAATAATAACAGTAATAAGTACAGTAATTGTCGTTCTATCGGTAATATAAGCATAATATGTCTAATAATATGAGTTAGATTGATAATAATAAGAGTAGTGAGTATAGTAATTGTCGTTCTATCGATAATATAAGCATAATATGGCTAATAATATGAGTTAGATCGATAATGATAAGAGTAATAAGTACAGTAATTGTCGTTCTATCGATAATATAAGCATAATATGGCTAATAATATGAGTTACATCGATAATGATAAGAGTAATAAGTACAGTAATTGTCGTTCTATCGATCATATATGCATAATATGGCTAATAATATGAGTTAGATTGATAATAGTAAGTGTAATAAGTATAGTAATTGTCGTTCTATCAATAATATAAGCATAATATGGCTAATAATATGAGTTAGATCGATAATGATAAGAGTAATAAGTACAGTAAATGTCGTTCTATCGATCATATAAGCATAATATGGCTAATAATATGAGTTAGATTGATAATAGTAAGTGTAATAAGTATAGTAATTGTCGTTCTATCAATCACATATGCATAATATGGCTAATAATATGAGTTAGATTGATAATAATAACAGTAATAAGTACAGTAATTGTCGTTCTATCGATAATATAAGCATAATATGGCTAATAATATGAGTTAGATCGATAATAATAAGAGTAGTGAGTATAGTAATTGTCGTTCTATCGATCATATAAGCATAATATGGCTAATATTATGAGATAGATTGATAATAATAAGAGTAATAAGTATAGTAATCGTCGTTCTATCGATCATATAAGCATAATATGGCTAATAATATGAGTTAGATTGATAATAATAACAGTAATAAGTACAGTAATTGTCGTTCTATCGATAATATAAGCATAATATGGCTAATAATATGAGTTAGATCGATAATGATAAGAGTAATAAGTACAGTAATTGTCGTTCTATCGATCACATATGCATAATATGGCTAATAATATGAGTTAGATTGATAATAATAACAGTAATAAGTACAGTAATTGTCGTTCTATCGATCATATATGCATAATATGGCTAATAATATGAGTTAGATTGATAATAATAACAGTAATAAGTACAGTAATTGCCGTTCTATCGGTAATATAAGCATAATATGTCTAATAATATGAGTTAGATTGATAATAATAAGAGTAGTGAGTATAGTAATTGTCGTTCTATCGATAATATAAGCATAATATGGCTAATAATATGAGTTAGATCGATAATGATAAGAGTAATAAGTACAGTAATTGTCGTTCTATCGATAATATAAGCATAATATGGCTAATAATATGAGTTAGATCAATAATGATAAGCGTAATAAGTACAGTAATTGTCGTTCTATCGATCATATATGCATAATATGGCTAACAATATGAGTAAGATTGATAATAATAATAGTAATAAGTTTAGTAATTGTCGTTCTATCGATCATTTAAGCATAATATGGCTAATAATATGAGTTAAATTGATAATAATAACAGTAATAAGTACAGTAATTGTCGTTCTATCAATAATATAAGCATAATATGGCTAATAATATGAGTTAGATCGATAATGATAAGAGTAATAAGTACAGTAAATGTCGTTCTATCGATCATATAAGCATAATATGGCTAATAATATGAGTTAGATTGATAATAGTAAGTGTAATAAGTATAGTAATTGTCGTTCTATCAATCACATATGCATAATATGGCTAATAATATGAGTTAGATTGATAATAATAACAGTAATAAGTACAGTAATTGTCGTTCTATCGATAATATAAGCATAATATGGCTAATAATATGAGTTAGATCGATAATAATAAGAGTAGTGAGTATAGTAATTGTCGTTCTATCGATCATATAAGCATAATATGGCTAATATTATGAGATAGATTGATAATAATAAGAGTAATAAGTATAGTAATTGTCGTTCTATCGATCATATATGCATAATATGGCTAATAATATGAGTTAGATTGATAACAATAACAGTAATAAGTACAGTAATTGTCGTTCTATCGATAATATAAGCATAATATGTGTAATAATATGAGTTTGATTGATAATAATAAGAGTAGTGAGTATAGTAATTGTCGTTCTATCGATCATATAAGCATAATATGGCTAATAATATGAGTTAGATTGATAATAATAACAGTAATAAGTACAGTAATTGTCGTTCTATCGATAATATAAGCATAATATGGCTAATAATATGAGTTAGATCGATAATGATAAGAGTAATAAGTACAGTAATTGTCGTTCTATCGATCACATATGCATAATATGGCTAATAATATGAGTTAGATTGATAATAATAACAGTAATAAGTAGAGTAATTGTCGTTCTATCGATCATATATGCATAATATGGCTAATAATATGAGTTAGATTGATAATAATAACAGTAATAAGTACAGTAATTGTCGTTCTATCGGTAATATAAGCATAATATGTCTAATAATATGAGTTAGATTGATAATAATAAGAGTAGTGAGTATAGTAATTGTCGTTCTATCGATAATATAAGCATAATATGGCTAATAATATGAGTTAGATCGATAATGATAAGAGTAATAAGTACAGTAATTGTCGTTCTATCGATAATATAAGCATAATATGGCTAATAATATGAGTTACATCGATAATGATAAGAGTAATAAGTACAGTAATTGTCGTTCTATCGATCATATATGCATAATATGGCTAATAATATGAGTTAGATTGATAATAGTAAGTGTAATAAGTATAGTAATTGTCGTTCTATCGATCATATATACATAATATGGCTAATAATATGAGTTAGATTGATAATAATAACAGTAATAAGTACAGTAATTGTCGTTCTATCGATAATATAAGCATAATATGGCTAATAATATGAGTTAGATCAATAATGATAAGCGTAATAAGTACAGTAATTGTCGTTCTATCGATCATATATGCATAATATGGCTAATAATATGAGTAAGATTGATAATAATAATAGTAATAAGTTTAGTAATTGTCGTTCTATCGATCATTTAATCATAATATGGCTAATAATATGAGTTAAATTGATAATAATAACAGTAATAAGTACAGTAATTGTCGTTCTATCAATAATATAAGCATAATATGGCTAATAATATGAGTTAGATCGATAATGATAAGAGTAATAAGTACAGTAAATGTCGTTCTATCGATCATATAAGCATAATATGGCTAATAATATGAGTTAGATTGATAATAGTAAGTGTAATAAGTATAGTAATTGTCGTTCTATCAATCACATATGCATAATATGGCTAATAATATGAGTTAGATTGATAATAATAACAGTAATAAGTACAGTAATTGTCGTTCTATCGATAATATAAGCATAATATGGCTAATAATATGAGTTAGATCGATAATAATAAGAGTAGTGAGTATAGTAATTGTCGTTCTATCGATCATATAAGCATAATATGGCTAATATTATGAGATAGATTGATAATAATAAGAGTAATAAGTATAGTAATTGTCGTTCTATCGATCATATATGCATAATATGGCTAATAATATGAGTTAGATTGATAACAATAACAGTAATAAGTACAGTAATTGTCGTTCTATCGATAATATAAGCATAATATGTGTAATAATATGAGTTTGATTGATAATAATAAGAGTAGTGAGTATAGTAATTGTCGTTCTATCGATCATATAAGCATAATATGGCTAATAATATGAGTTAGATTGATAATAATAACAGTAATAAGTACAGTAATTGTCGTTCTATCGATAATATAAGCATAATATGGCTAATAATATGAGTTAGATCGATAATGATAAGAGTAATAAGTACAGTAATTGTCGTTCTATCGATCACATATGCATAATATGGCTAATAATATGAGTTAGATTGATAATAATAACAGTAATAAGTACAGTAATTGTCGTTCTATCGATCATATATGCATAATATGGCTAATAATATGAGTTAGATTGATAATAATAACAGTAATAAGTACAGTAATTGTCGTTCTATCGGTAATATAAGCATAATATGTCTAATAATATGAGTTAGATTGATAATAATAAGAGTAGTGAGTATAGTAATTGTCGTTCTATCGATAATATAAGCATAATATGGCTAATAATATGAGTTAGATCGATAATGATAAGAGTAATAAGTACAGTAATTGTCGTTCTATCGATAATATAAGCATAATATGGCTAATAATATGAGTTACATCGATAATGATAAGAGTAATAAGTACAGTAATTGTCGTTCTATCGATCATATATGCATAATATGGCTAATAATATGAGTTAGATTGATAATAGTAAGTGTAATAAGTATAGTAATTGTCGTTCTATCGATCATATATACATAATATGGCTAATAATATGAGTTAGATTGATAATAATAACAGTAATAAGTACAGTAATTGTCGTTCTATCGATAATATAAGCATAATATGGCTAATAATATGAGTTAGATCAATAATGATAAGCGTAATAAGTACAGTAATTGTCGTTCTATCGATCATATATGCATAATATGGCTAATAATATGAGTAAGATTGATAATAATAATAGTAATAAGTTTAGTAATTGTCGTTCTATCGATCATTTAAGCATAATATGGCTAATAATATGAGTTAAATTGATAATAATAACAGTAATAAGTACAGTAATTGTCGTTCTATCAATAATATAAGCATAATATGGCTAATAATATGAGTTAGATCGATAATGATAAGAGTAATAAGTACAGTAAATGTCGTTCTATCGATCATATAAGCATAATATGGCTAATAATATGAGTTAGATTGATAATAGTAAGTGTAATAAGTATAGTAATTGTCGTTCTATCAATCACATATGCATAATATGGCTAATAATATGAGTTAGATTGATAATAATAACAGTAATAAGTACAGTAATTGTCGTTCTATCGATAATATAAGCATAATATGGCTAATAATATGAGTTAGATCGATAATAATAAGAGTAGTGAGTATAGTAATTGTCGTTCTATCGATCATATAAGCATAATATGGCTAATATTATGAGATAGATTGATAATAATAAGAGTAATAAGTATAGTAATTGTCGTTCTATCGATCATATATGCATAATATGGCTAATAATATGAGTTAGATTGATAACAATAACAGTAATAAGTACAGTAATTGTCGTTCTATCGATAATATAAGCATAATATGTGTAATAATATGAGTTTGATTGATAATAATAAGAGTAGTGAGTATAGTAATTGTCGTTCTATCGATCATATAAGCATAATATGGCTAATAATATGAGTTAGATTGATAATAATAACAGTAATAAGTACAGTAATTGTCGTTCTATCGATAATATAAGCATAATATGGCTAATAATATGAGTTAGATCAATAATGATAAGCGTAATAAGTACAGTAATTGTCGTTCTATCGATCATATATGCATAATATGGCTAATAATATGAGTAAGATTGATAATAATAATAGTAATAAGTTTAGTAATTGTCGTTCTATCGATCATTTAAGCATAATATGGCTAATAATATGAGTTAAATTGATAATAATAACAGTAATAAGTACAGTAATTGTCGTTCTATCAATAATATAAGCATAATATGGCTAATAATATGAGTTAGATCGATAATGATAAGAGTAATAAGTACAGTAAATGTCGTTCTATCGATCATATAAGCATAATATGGCTAATAATATGAGTTAGATTGATAATAGTAAGTGTAATAAGTATAGTAATTGTCGTTCTATCAATCACATATGCATAATATGGCTAATAATATGAGTTAGATTGATAATAATAACAGTAATAAGTACAGTAATTGTCGTTCTATCGATAATATAAGCATAATATGGCTAATAATATGAGTTAGATCGATAATAATAAGAGTAGTGAGTATAGTAATTGTCGTTCTATCGATCATATAAGCATAATATGGCTAATATTATGAGATAGATTGATAATAATAAGAGTAATAAGTATAGTAATTGTCGTTCTATCGATCATATATGCATAATATGGCTAATAATATGAGTTAGATTGATAACAATAACAGTAATAAGTACAGTAATTGTCGTTCTATCGATAATATAAGCATAATATGTGTAATAATATGAGTTTGATTGATAATAATAAGAGTAGTGAGTATAGTAATTGTCGTTCTATCGATCATATAAGCATAATATGGCTAATAATATGAGTTAGATTGATAATAATAACAGTAATAAGTACAGTAATTGTCGTTCTATCGATAATATAAGCATAATATGGCTAATAATATGAGTTAGATCGATAATGATAAGAGTAATAAGTACAGTAATTGTCGTTCTATCGATCACATATGCATAATATGGCTAATAATATGAGTTAGATTGATAATAATAACAGTAATAAGTACAGTAATTGTCGTTCTATCGATCATATATGCATAATATGGCTAATAATATGAGTTAGATTGATAATAATAACAGTAATAAGTACAGTAATTGTCGTTCTATCGGTAATATAAGCATAATATGTCTAATAATATGAGTTAGATTGATAATAATAAGAGTAGTGAGTATAGTAATTGTCGTTCTATCGATAATATAAGCATAATATGGCTAATAATATGAGTTAGATCGATAATGATAAGAGTAATAAGTACAGTAATTGTCGTTCTATCGATAATATAAGCATAATATGGCTAATAATATGAGTTACATCGATAATGATAAGAGTAATAAGTACAGTAATTGTCGTTCTATCGATCATATATGCATAATATGGCTAATAATATGAGTTAGATTGATAATAGTAAGTGTAATAAGTATAGTAATTGTCGTTCTATCGATCATATATACATAATATGGCTAATAATATGAGTTAGATTGATAATAATAACAGTAATAAGTACAGTAATTGTCGTTCTATCGATAATATAAGCATAATATGGCTAATAATATGAGTTAGGTTGATAATAATAAGAGTAATAAGTATAGTGAATGTCGTGCTATCGATCATATCTGCATAATATGGTTAATAATATGAGTTAGATTGATAATAATAATAGTAATAAGTATAGTAATTGTCGTTCTATCGATCATTTATGCATAATATGGCTAATAATATGAGTTAAATTGATAATAATAACAGTAATAAGTACAGTAATTGTCGTTCTATCGATAATATAAGCATAATATGGCTAATAATATGAGTTAGATCGAAAATGATAAGAGTAATAAGTACAGTAATTGTCGTTCTATCGATCATATAAGCATAATATGGCTAATAATATGAGTAAGATTTATAATAATAATAGTAATATGTATAATAATTGTCGTTCTATCGATCATTTAAGCATAATATGGCTAATAATATGAGTTAGATTGATAATAATAACAGTAATAAGTACAGTAATTGTCGTTCTATCGATAATATAAGCATAATATGGCTAATAATATGAGTTAGATCGATAATGATAAGAGTAATAAGTACCGTAATTGTCGTTCTATCGATCATATATGCATAATATGGCTAATAATATGAGTTAGATTGATAATAATAAGAGTAGTGAGTATAGTAATTGTCGTTCTATCGATAATATAAGCATAATATGGCTAATAATATGAGTTAGATCGATAATGATAAGAGTAATAAGTACAGTAATTGTCGTTCTATCGATAATATAAGCATAGTATGGCTAATAATATGAGTTAGATCGATAATGATAAGAGTAATAAGTACAGTAATTGTCGTTCTATCGATCATATATGCATAATATGGCTAATAATATGAGTTAGATTGATAATAGTAAGTGTAATAAGTATAGTAATTGTCGTTCTATCGATCATATATACATAATATGGCTAATAATATGAGTTAGATTGATAATAATAACAGTAATAAGTACAGTAATTGTCGTTCTATCGATAATATAAGCATAATATGGCTAATAATATGAGTTAGATCAATAATGATAAGCGTAATAAGTACAGTAATTGTCGTTCTATCGATCATATATGCATAATATGGCTAATAATATGAGTTAGATTGATAATAATAACAGTAATAAGTACAGTAATTGTCGTTCTATCGGTAATATAAGCATAATATGTCTAATAATATGAGTTAGATTGATAATAATAAGAGTAGTGAGTACAGTAATTGTCGTTCTATCGATAATATAAGCATAATATGGCTAATAATATGAGTTAGATCGATAATGATAAGAGTAATAAGTACAGTAATTGTCGTTCTATCGATCATATATGCATAATATGGCTAATAATATGAGTTAGATTGATAATAGTAAGTGTAATAAGTATAGTAATTGTCGTTCTATCGATCATATATACATAATATGGCTAATAATATGAGTTAGATTGATAATAATAACAGTAATAAGTACAGTAATTGTCGTTCTATCGATAATATAAGCATAATATGGCTAATAATATGAGTTAGATCAATAATGATAAGCGTAATAAGTACAGTAATTGTCGTTCTATCGATCATATATGCATAATATGGCTAATAATATGAGTAAGATTGATAATAATAATAGTAATAAGTTTAGTAATTGTCGTTCTATCGATCATTTAAGCATAATATGGTTAATAATATGAGTTAAATTGATAATAATAACAGTAATAAGTACAGTAATTGTCGTTCTATCAATAATATAAGCATTATATGGCTAATAATATGAGTTAGATCGATAATGATAAGAGTAATAAGTACAGTAAATGTCGTTCTATCGATCATATAAGCATAATATGGCTAATAATATGAGTTAGATTGATAATAGTAAGTGTAATAAGTATAGTAATTGTCGTTCTATCAATCACATATGCATAATATGGCTAATAATATGAGTTAGATTGATAATAATAACAGTAATAAGTACAGTAATTGTCGTTCTATCGATAATATAAGCATAATATGGCTAATAATATGAGTTAGATCGATAATAATAAGAGTAGTGAGTATAGTAATTGTCGTTCTATCGATCATATAAGCATAATATGGCTAATATTATGAGATAGATTGATAATAATAAGAGTAATAAGTATAGTAATTGTCGTTCTATCGATCATATATGCATAATATGGCTAATAATATGAGTTAGATTGATAACAATAACAGTAATAAGTACAGTAATTGTCGTTCTATCGATAATATAAGCATAATATGTGTAATAATATGAGTTAGATTGATAATAATAACAGTAATAAGTACAGTAATTGTCGTTCTATCGATAATACAAGCATAATATGGCTAATAATATGAGTTAGATCGATAATGATAAGAGTAATAAGTACCGTAATTGTCGTTCTATCGATCATATATGCATAATATGGCTAATAATATGAGTTAGATTGATAATAATAAGAGTAGTGAGTATAGTAATTGTCGTTCTATCGATAATATAAGCATAATATGGCTAATAATATGAGTTAGATCGATAATGATAAGAGTAATAAGTACAGTAATTGTCGTTCTATCGATAATATAAGCATAATATGGCTAATAATATGAGTTAGATCGATAATGATAAGAGTAATAAGTACAGTAATTGTCGTTCTATCGATCATATATGCATAATATGGCTAATAATATGAGTTAGATTGATAATAGTAAGTGTAATAAGTATAGTAATTGTCGTTCTATCGATCATATATACATAATATGGCTAATAATATGAGTTAGATTGATAATAATAACAGTAATAAGTACAGTAATTGTCGTTCTATCGATAATATAAGCATAATATGGCTAATAATATGAGTTAGATCAATAATGATAAGCGTAATAAGTACAGTAATTGTCGTTCTATCGATCATATATGCATAATATGGCTAATAATATGAGTTAGATTGATAATAATAACAGTAATAAGTACAGTAATTGTCGTTCTATCGGTAATATAAGCATAATATGTCTAATAATATGAGTTAGATTGATAATAATAAGAGTAGTGAGTATAGTAATTGTCGTTCTATCGATAATATAAGCATAATATGGCTAATAATATGAGTTAGATCGATAATGATAAGAGTAATAAGTACAGTAATTGTCGTTCACTATCGATAATATAAGCATAATATGGCTAATAATATGAGTTAGATCGATAATGATAAGAGTAATAAGTACAGTAATTGTCGTTCTATCGATCATATATGCATAATATGGCTAATAATATGAGTTAGATTGATAATAGTAAGTGTAATAAGTATAGTAATTGTCGTTCTATCGATCATATATACATAATATGGCTAATAATATGAGTTAGATTGATAATAATAACAGTAATAAGTACAGTAATTGTCGTTCTATCGATAATATAAGCATAATATGGCTAATAATATGAGTTAGATCAATAATGATAAGCGTAATAAGTACAGTAATTGTCGTTCTATCGATCATATATGCATAATATGGCTAATAATATGAGTAAGATTGATAATAATAATAGTAATAAGTTTAGTAATTGTCGTTCTATCGATCATTTAAGCATAATATGGCTAATAATATGAGTTAAATTGATAATAATAACAGTAATAAGTACAGTAATTGTCGTTCTATCAATAATATAAGCATTATGTGGCTAATAATATGAGTTAGATCGATAATGATAAGAGTAATAAGTACAGTAAATGTCGTTCTATCGATCATATAAGCATAATATGGCTAATAATATGAGTTAGATTGATAATAGTAAGTGTAATAAGTATAGTAATTGTCGTTCTATCAATCACATATGCATAATATGGCTAATAATATGAGTTAGATTGATAATAATAACAGTAATAAGTACAGTAATTGTCGTTCTATCGATAATATAAGCATAATATGGCTAATAATATGAGTTAGATCGATAATAATAAGAGTAGTGAGTATAGTAATTGTCGTTCTATCGATCATATAAGCATAATATGGCTAATATTATGAGATAGATTGATAATAATAAGAGTAATAAGTATAGTAATTGTCGTTCTATCGATCATATATGCATAATATGGCTAATAATATGAGTTAGATTGATAACAATAACAGTAATAAGTACAGTAATTGTCGTTCTATCGATAATATAAGCATAATATGTGTAATAATATGAGTTTGATTGATAATAATAACAGTAATAAGTACAGTAATTGTCGTTCTATCGATCATATATGCATAATATGGCTAATAATATGAGTTAGATTGATAATAATAACAGTAATAAGTACAGTAATTGTCGTTCCTTCGGTAATATAAGCATAATATGTCTAATAATATGAGTTAGATTGATAATAATAAGAGTAGTGAGTATAGTAATTGTCGTTCTATCGATAATATAAGCATAATATGGCTAATAATATGAGTTAGATCGATAATGATAAGAGTAATAAGTACAGTAATTGTCGTTCTATCGATAATATAAGCATAATATGGCTAATAATATGAGTTACATCGATAATGATAAGAGTAATAAGTACAGTAATTGTCGTTCTATCGATCATATATGCATAATATGGCTAATAATATGAGTTAGATTGATAATAGTAAGTGTAATAAGTATAGTAATTGTCGTTCTATCGATCATATATACATAATATGGCTAATAATATGAGTTAGATTGATAATAATAACAGTAATAAGTACAGTAATTGTCGTTCTATCGATAATATAAGCATAATATGGCTAATAATATGAGTTAGGTTGATAATAATAAGAGTAATAAGTATAGTGAATGTCGTGCTATCGATCATATCTGCATAATATGGTTAATAATATGAGTTAGATTGATAATAATAATAGTAATAAGTATAGTAATTGTCGTTCTATCGATCATTTATGCATAATATGGCTAATAATATGAGTTAAATTGATAATAATAACAGTAATAAGTACAGTAATTGTCGTTCTATCGATAATATAAGCATAATATGGCTAATAATATGAGTTAGATCGAAAATGATAAGAGTAATAAGTACAGTAATTGTCGTTCTATCGATCATATAAGCATAATATGGCTAATAATATGAGTAAGATTTAGAATAATAATAGTAATATGTATAATAATTGTCGTTCTATCGATCATTTAAGCATAATATGGCTAATAATATGAGTTAGATTGATAATAATAACAGTAATAAGTACAGTAATTGTCGTTCTATCGATAATATAAGCATAATATGGCTAATAATATGAGTTAGATCGATAATGATAAGAGTAATAAGTACCGTAATTGTCGTTCTATCGATCATATATGCATAATATGGCTAATAATATGAGTTAGATTGATAATAATAAGAGTAGTGAGTATAGTAATTGTCGTTCTATCGATAATATAAGCATAATATGGCTAATAATATGAGTTAGATCGATAATGATAAGAGTAATAAGTACAGTAATTGTCGTTCTATCGATAATATAAGCATAATATGGCTAATAATATGAGTTAGATCGATAATGATAAGAGTAATAAGTACAGTAATTGTCGTTCTATCGATCATATATGCATAATATGGCTAATAATATGAGTTAGATTGATAATAGTAAGTGTAATAAGTATAGTAATTGTCGTTCTATCGATCATATATACATAATATGGCTAATAATATGAGTTAGATTGATAATAATAACAGTAATAAGTACAGTAATTGTCGTTCTATCGATAATATAAGCATAATATGGCTAATAATATGAGTTAGATCGATAATGATAAGAGTAATAAGTACAGTAATTGTCGTTCTATCGATCATATATGCATAATATGGCTAATAATATGAGTTAGATTGATAATAGTAAGTGTAATAAGTATAGTAATTGTCGTTCTATCGATCATATATACATAATATGGCTAATAATATGAGTAAGATTGATAATAATAATAGTAATAAGTTTAGTAATTGTCGTTCTATCGATCATTTAAGCATAATATG
Organism: Megachile rotundata; assembly: GCF_050947335.1. Lineage (NCBI taxonomy): Eukaryota > Metazoa > Arthropoda > Insecta > Hymenoptera > Megachilidae > Megachile > Megachile rotundata. The sequence goes on along the minus strand of NW_027473987.1, from coordinate 55,158 downwards.
GCTAATAATATGAGTTAAATTGATAATAATAACAGTAATAAGTACAGTAATTGTCGTTCTATCAATAATATAAGCATAATATGGCTAATAATATGAGTTAGATCGATAATGATAAGAGTAATAAGTACAGTAAATGTCGTTCTATCGATCATATAAGCATAATATGGCTAATAATATGAGTTAGATTGATAATAGTAAGTGTAATAAGTATAGTAATTGTCGTTCTATCAATCACATATGCATAATATGGCTACTAATATGAGTTAGATTGATAATAATAACAGTAATAAGTACAGTAATTGTCGTTCTATCGATAATATAAGCATAATATGTGTAATAATATGAGTTAGATTGATAATAGTGAGTGTAATAAGTATAGTAATTGTCGTTCTATCGATCATATCTGCATAATATGGCTAATAATATGAGTTAGATTGATAATAATAAGAGTAATAAGTATAGTAATTGTCGTTCTATCGATCATATAAGCATAATATGGCTAATAATATGAGTTAGATCGATAATGATAAGAGTAATAAGTACAGTAATTGTCGTTCTATCGATCATATAAGCATAATATGGCTAATAATATGAGTTAGATTGATAATAATAACAGTAATAAGTACAGTAATTGTCGTTCTATCGATAATATAAGCATAATATGTGTAATAATATGAGTTAGATTGATAATAGTGAGTGTAGTAAGTATAGTAATTGTCGTTCTATCGATCATATCTGCATAATATGGCTAATAATATGAGTTAGATCGATAATGATAAGAGGAATAAGTACAGTAATTGTCGTTCTATCGATCATATAAGCATAATATGGCTAATAATATGAGTTAGATTGATAATAATAAGAGTAATGAGTATAGTAATTGTAGTTCTATCGATCATATCTGCATAATATGGTTAATAATATGAGTTAGATTCATAATAATAAGAGTAATAAGTATAGTAATTGTCGTTCTATCGATCATTTAAGCATAATATGGGTAATAATATGAGATAGGTTGATAAAAATAAGAATAATAAGTATAGTAATTGTCGTTCTGTCGATCACATTAGCATAATATGGCTAATAATATGAGTTAGATTGATAATAATAAGAGTAATAAGTATAGTAATTGTCGTTCTATCGATCATTGAAGCATAATACGGCTAATAATATGAGTTAGATTGATAATAATAAGAGTAATAAGTATAGTAATTGTAGTTCTATCGATCGTATCTGCATAATATGCTTAATAATATGAGTTAGATTCATAATAATAAGAGTAATAAGTATAGTAATTGTCGTTCTATCGATCATTTAAGCATAATATGGCTAATAATATGAGTTAGGTTGATAATAGTAAGAGTAATGAGTATAGTAATTGTCGTTCTGTCGATCATATATACATAATATGGCTAATAATATGAGTTAGATTGATAATAATAACAGTAATATGTACAGTAATTGTCGTTCTATCGATAATATAAGCATAATATGGCTAATAATATGAGTTTGATTGATAATAATAAGAGTAGTGAGTATAGTAATTGTCGTTCTATCGATCATATAAGCATAATATGGCTAATAATATGAGTTAGATTGATAATAATAACAGTAATAAGTACAGTAATTGTCGTTCTATCGATAATATAAGCATAATATGGCTAATAATATGAGTTAGATCGATAATGATAAGAGTAATAAGTACAGTAATTGTCGTTCTATCGATCACATATGCATAATATGGCTAATAATATGAGTTAGATTGATAATAATAACAGTAATAAGTACAGTAATTGTCGTTCTATCGATCATATATGCATAATATGGCTAATAATATGAGTTAGATTGATAATAATAACAGTAATAAGTACAGTAATTGTCGTTCTATCGGTAATATAAGCATAATATGTCTAATAATATGAGTTAGATTGATAATAATAAGAGTAGTGAGTATAGTAATTGTCGTTCTATCGATAATATAAGCATAATATGGCTAATAATATGAGTTAGATCGATAATGATAAGAGTAATAAGTACAGTAATTGTCGTTCTATCGATAATATAAGCATAATATGGCTAATAATATGAGTTAGATCGATAATGATAAGAGTAATAAGTACAGTAATTGTCGTTCTATCGATCATATATGCATAATATGGCTAATAATATGAGTTAGATTGATAATAGTAAGTGTAATAAGTATAGTAATTGTCGTTCTATCGATCATATATACATAATATGGCTAATAATATGAGTTAGATTGACAATAATAACAGTAATAAGTACAGTAATTGTCGTTCTATCGATAATATAAGCATAATATGGCTAATAATATGAGTTAGATCAATAATGATAAGCGTAATAAGTACAGTAATTGTCGTTCTATCGATCATATATGCATAATATGGCTAATAATATGAGTAAGATTGATAATAATAATAGTAATAAGTTTAGTAATTGTCGTTCTATCGATCATTTAAGCATAATATGGCTAATAATATGAGTTAAATTGATAATAATAACAGTAATAAGTACAGTAATTGTCGTTCTATCAATAATATAAGCATAATATGGCTAATAATATGAGTTAGATCGATAATGATAAGAGTAATAAGTACAGTAAATGTCGTTCTATCGATCATATAAGCATAATATGGCTAATAATATGAGTTAGATTGATAATAGTAAGTGTAATAAGTATAGTAATTGTCGTTCTATCAATCACATATGCATAATATGGCTAATAATATGAGTTAGATTGATAATAATAACAGTAATAAGTACAGTAATTGTCGTTCTATCGATAATATAAGCATAATATGGCTAATAATATGAGTTAGATCGATAATAATAAGAGTAGTGAGTATAGTAATTGTCGTTCTATCGATCATATAAGCATAATATGGCTAATATTATGAGATAGATTGATAATAATAAGAGTAATAAGTACAGTAATTGTCGTTCTATCGATCATATATGCATAATATGGCTAATAATATGAGT
>NW_027473987.1:0-52055 GCF_050947335.1 Megachile rotundata | reverse complement strand
ATGCTTATATGATCGATATAACGACATTTTCTGTACTTATTACTCTTATTATTATCAATCTAACTCATATTATCAGCCATATTATGCTTATATGATCGATAGAACGACAATTACTATACTTATTACGCTCACTATTATCAATCTAACTCATATTATTAGCCACATTATGCTTATATGATCGATTGAACGACAATTACTATACTTATTACGCTCACTATTATCAATCTAACTCATATTATTAGCCATATTATGCTTATATGATCCATATAACGACAATTACTGTACTTATTACTCTTATTATTATCAATCTAACTCATATTATTAGCGATATTGTGCTTATATGATCGATAGAACGACAATTACGTTACTTATTACACTCACTGTTATCAATCTAACTCATACTATTAACCATATTATGCAATTATGATCGATAGAACGACAATTACTATACTTATTACTCTTATTATTATCAAAATAACTCATATTATTAGCAATATTATGCTTATATAATCGGTAGAACGATAATTACTATACTTATTACTCCTATTATTATCAATCTAACTCATATTATTCGCCATATTATGCTTATATGATCGATAGAACTACAATTATTATACTTATTACTCTTATTATTATAAATCTAACTCATATTATTAACCATATTATGCAGATATGATCGATAGAACAACAACTACTATACACATTACTCTTATTATTATCAATCAAACTCATATTATTAGCCATATTATGCTTATATGATCGATAGAACTACAATTTCTATACTTATTACTCTTATTATTATCAATCTAACTCATATTATTAGCCATATTATGCTTATATGGTCGATAGAACGAAAATTACTATACTTATTACACTCACTGTTATCAATGTAACTCATACTATTAACCATATTATGCAATTATGATCGATAGAACGACAATTACTATACCCATTACTCTTATTATTATCAAAATAACTCATATTATTAGCCATATTATACCTATATGATCGATAAAACGACAATTACTATACTTTTTACTCTTATTTTTATCACTCTAACTCATATTATCAGTCATATTATGCTTATATGATCGGTAGAACGATAATTACTATACTTATTACTCCTATTATTATCAATCTAACTCATATTATTAGCCATATTATGCTTATATGATCGATAGAACTACAATTTCTATACTTATTACTCTTATTATTATCAATCTAAATCATATTATTAACCATATTATGCAGATATGATCGATAGAACGACAATTACTATACTTATTACTCTTACTATTATCAATCTGACTGATATTATTAGCCATATTATGCTTATATGATCGATAGAACGACAATAACTATACTCATTACTCTTATTATTATCAATCTAACTCATATTATTAGCCATATTATACCTATATGATCGATAAAACGACAATTACTATACTTTTTACTCTTATTTTTATCACTCTAACTCATATTATCAGTCATATTATGCTTATATGATCGGTAGAACGATAATTACTATACTTATTACTCCTATTATTATCAATCTAACTCATATTATTAGCCATATTATGCTTATATGATCGATAGAACTACAATTTCTATACTTATTACTCTTATTATTATCAATCTAACTCATATTATTAGCCATATTATGCTTATATGATCGATAGAACGACAATTACTATACTCACTACTCTTATTATTATCAATCTAACTCCTATTATTAGCCATATTATGCTTATGTGGTCGATAGAACGACAATTACTATACTTATTACTCTTACTGATTATCAATCTAACTCATATTATTAGCCATATTATGCTTATGTGGTCTGTAGAACGACAATTACTATACTTATTACTCTTATTATTATCAATCTAACACATATTATGAGCCATACTATGCTTGTATGATCGATAGAACGACAATTACTATACTTATTACTCTTATTATTATCAATCTAACTCATATTATTAGCCATATTATGCTTATGTGATCTGTAGAACGACAATTACTATACTTATTACTCTTATTATTATCAATCTAACTCATATTATTAGCCATATTATGCTTATATGATCGATGGAACGACAATTACTATACTTTTTACTCTTATTCTTATTAATCTAACTCATATTATTAGCCATATTATGCTTATATGATCGATAGAACGACAATTACAATACTTTTTACTCTTATTATAATTAATCTAACTCATATTATTAGCCATATTATGCTTATATGGTCGATAGAACGAAAATTACTATACTTATTACACTCACTGTTATCAATCTAACTCATACTATTAACCATATTATGCAATTATGATCGATAGAACGACAATTACTATACTTATTACTCTTATTATTATCAAAATAACTCATATTATTAGCCATATTATGCTTATATGATTGGAAGAACGATAATTACTATACTTATTACTCTTATTATTATCAATCTAACTCATATTATTAGCCATATTATGCTTATGTGATCGATAGAACGACAATTACTATACTTATTGCTCTTATTATTATCAATCTAACTCATATTATTAGCCATATTATGCTTATATGATCGACAGAACGACAATCACTATACTTATTACACTCACTATCATCAATCTAACTCATATTATTAGCCACATTATGCTTATATGATCGATAGAACGACAATTACTATACTTATTACGCTCACTATTATCAATCTAACTCATATTATTAGCCATATTATGCTTATATGATCGATGGAACGACAATTACTATACTTATTGCGCTCACTAATATCAATCTAACTCATATTATTAGCCACATTATGCTTATATGATCGATATAACGACAATTACTGTACTTATTACTCTTATTATTATCAATCTAGCTCATATTATTAGCAATATTATGCAGGTATGATCGGTAGTACGACAATTACTATACTCATGGCTCTTATTATTATCAATCTAACTCATATTATTAGAGATATTCTGCTTATATGATCGATAGAACGACAATTACTATACTTATTACACTCACTATTATCAATCTAACTCATATTATTAGCCAGATTATGCTTATATGATCGATAGAACGACAATTACTATACTTATTACACTAACTATTATCAATCTAACTCATATTATTAGCCACATTATGCTTATATGATCGATATAACGACAATTACTGTTCTTATTACTCTTATTATTATCAATCTAACTCATATTATTAGCCATATTATGCTTATATGATCGATAGAACGACAATTACTATACTTATTACGCTCACTATTATCAATCTAACTCATATTATTAGCCATATTATGCTTATATGATCGATGGAACGACAATTACTATACTTATTACGCTCACTATTATCAATCTAACTCATATTATTAGCCACATTATGCTTATATGATCGATATAACGACAATTACTGTACTTATTACTCTTATTATTATTAATCTAGCTCATATTATTAGCCATATTATGCAGATATGATCGATATAACGACAATTACTATACTTATTACACTCACTATTATCAATCTAACTCATATTATTAGCCAGATTATGCTTATATGATCGATAGAACGACAATTACTATACTCATTACACTCACTATTATCAATCTAACTCATATTATTAGCCACATTATGCTTATATGATCGATATAACGACATTTTCTGTACTTATTACTCTTATTATTATCAATCTAACTCATATTATCAGCCATATTATGCTTATATGATCGATAGAACGACAATTACTATACTTATTACGCTCACTATTATCAATCTAACTCATATTATTAGCCACATTATGCTTATATGATCGATAGAACGACAATTACTATACTTATTACGCTCACTATTATCAATCTAACTCATATTATTAGCCATATTATGCTTATATGATCGATTGAACGACAATTACTCTACGTATTACTCTTATTATTGTCAATGTAACTCATATTACTAGCCAGATTATGCTTATATGATCGATATAACGACAATTACTGTACTTATTACTCCTATTATTATCAATCTAACTCATATTATCAGCCATCTTATGCTTATATGATCGATAGAACGACAATTACTATACTTATTACGCTCACTATTATCAATCTAACTCATATTATTAGCCACATTATGCTTATATGATCGATAGAACGACAATTACTATACTTATTACGCTCACTATTATCAATCTAACTCATATTATTAGCCATATTATGTTTATATGATCCATATAACGACAATTACTGTACTTATTACTCTTATTATTATCAATGTAACTCATATTATTAGGTATATTATGGTTATATGACCGATAGAACAACAATTACTACACTTACTACTCTTATTATTATCAATCTAACTCATATTATTAGCCATACTATGCTTATATGATCGATTGAACGACAATTACTCTACGTATTACTCTTATTATTGTCAATGTAACTCATATTACTAGCCACATTATGCTTATATGATCGATATAACGACAATTACTGTACTTATTACTCTTATTATTATCAATCTAACTCATATTATCAGCCATATTATGCTTATATGATCGATAGAACGACAATTACTATACTTATTACGCTCACTATTATCAATCTAACTCATATTATTAGCCACATTATGCTTATATGATCGATTGAACGACAATTACTATACTTATTACGCTCACTATTATCAATCTAACTCATATTATTAGCCATATTATGCTTATATGATCCATATAACGACAATTACTGTACTTATTACTCTTATTATTATCAATCTAACTCATATTATTAGCGATATTGTGCTTATATGATCGATAGAACGACAATTACGTTACTTATTACACTCACTGTTATCAATCTAACTCATACTATTAACCATATTATGCAATTATGATCGATAGAACGACAATTACTATACTTATTACTCTTATTATTATCAAAATAACTCATATTATTAGCAATATTATGCTTATATAATCGGTAGAACGATAATTACTATACTTATTACTCCTATTATTATCAATCTAACTCATATTATTCGCCATATTATGCTTATATGATCGATAGAACTACAATTATTATACTTATTACTCTTATTATTATAAATCTAACTCATATTATTAACCATATTATGCAGATATGATCGATAGAACAACAACTACTATACACATTACTCTTATTATTATCAATCAAACTCATATTATTAGCCATATTATGCTTATGTGATCTGTAGAACGACAATTACAATACTCATAACTCTTATTATTATCAATCTAACTCATATTATTAGTCATATTATGCTTATATAATCGGTAGAACGATAATTACTATACTTATTACTCCTATTATTATCAATCTAACTCATATTATTCGCCATATTATGCTTATATGATCGATAGAACGACAATTACTATACTTTTTACTCTTATTGTTATCAATCTAACTCATATTATTAGTCATATTATGCTTATATGATCGGTAGAACGAAAATTACTATACTTATTAGTCCTATTATTATCAATCTAACTCATATTATTAGCCATATTATGCTTATATGATCGATAGAACTACAATTTCTATACTTATTACTCTTATTATTATCAATCTAACTCATATTATTAGCCATATTATGCTTATATGGTCGATAGAACGAAAATTACTATACTTATTACACTCACTGTTATCAATGTAACTCATACTATTAACCATATTATGCAATTATGATCGATAGAACGACAATTACTATACCCATTACTCTTATTATTATCAAAATAACTCATATTATTAGCCATATTATGCTTATATAATCGGTAGAACGATAATTACTATACTTATTACTCCTATTATTATCAATCTAACTCATATTATTCGCCATATTATGCTTATATGATCGATAGAACGACAATTAATATACTTTTTACTCTTATTATTATCAATCTAAATCATATTATTAACCATATTATGCAGATATGATCGATAGAACGACAATTACTATACTTATTACTCTTACTATTATCAATCTGACTGATATTATTAGCCATATTATGCTTATATGATCGATAGAACGACAATAACTATACTCATTACTCTTATTATTATCAATCTAACTCATATTATTAGCCATATTATACCTATATGATCGATAAAACGACAATTACTATACTTTTTACTCTTATTTTTATCACTCTAACTCATATTATCAGTCATATTATGCTTATATGATCGGTAGAACGATAATTACTATACTTATTACTCCTATTATTATCAATCTAACTCATATTATTAGCCATATTATGCTTATATGATCGATAGAACTACAATTTCTATACTTATTACTCTTATTATTATCAATCTAACTCATATTATTAGCCATATTATGCTTATATGATCGATAGAACGACAATTACTATACTCACTACTCTTATTATTATCAATCTAACTCCTATTATTAGCCATATTATGCTTATGTGGTCGATAGAACGACAATTACTATACTTATTACTCTTATGATTATCAATCTAACTCATATTATTAGCCATATTATGCTTATATGGTCGATAGAACGAAAATTACTATACTTATTACACTCACTGTTATCAATCTAACTCATACTATTAACCATATTCTGCAATTATGATCGATAGAACGACAATTACTATACTTATTACTCTTATTATTATCAAAATAACTCATATTATTAGCCATATTATGCTTATATAATCGGTAGAACGATAATTACTATACTTATTACTCCTATTATTATCAATCTAACTCATATTATTCGCCATATTATGCTTATATGATCGATAGAACGACAATTAATATACTTTTTACTCTTATTATTATCAATCTAAATCATATTATTAACCATATTATGCAGATATGATCGATAGAACGACAATTACTATACTTATTGCTCTTACTATTATCAATCTGACTGATATTATTAGCCATATTATGCTTATATGATCGGTAGAACGATAATTACTATACCTATTACTCTTATTATTATCAATCTAACTCATATTATTAGCCACATTATGCTTGTATGATCGATAGAACTACAATTACTATACTTATTACTCTTATTATTATCAATCTATCTCATATTATTAACCATATTATGCTGATATGATCTATAGAACGACAATTACTATACTTATTACTCTTATTATTATCAATCTAACTCATATTATTAGCCATATTGTGCTTATATGATCGATAGAACGACAATTGATATACTTATTACACTCACTATTTTCAATCTAAGTCATATTATTAGTCATATTATGCTTATATGATCGATAAAACGACAATTACTATGCTTATTACTCTTATTATTATCAATCTAACTCATATTATTAACCATATTATGCTTATATGATCGATAGTACGACAATTACCATACTCATTACTCTTACTATTATCAATCTAACTCATATTATTAGCCATATTATGCTTATATGATCGATAGAACGACAATTACTATACTTATTACACTCACTGTTATCAATCTAACTCATACTATTGACTATATTATGCAAACATGATCGATAGAACGACAATTACTATACTTATTACTCTTATTATTATCGACCTAACTCATATTATTAGCCATATTATGCTTATATGATCGATAGAACGACAATTACTATACTTATTACACTCACTGTTATCAATCTAACTCATACTATTAACTATATTATGCAAACATGATCGATAAAACGACAATTACTATACTTATTACTCTTATTATTATCGACCTAACTCATATTATTAGCCATATTATACTTATATGACCGATAGAACGACAATTACTATACTGATTACTCTTAGTATTATTAATCCAACTCATATTATTAGCCATATTATGCTTATATGATCGATAGGACGACAATTACTAAACATATTACACTCACTATTATCAATCTAACTCATATTACTAACCATGTTACGGAGATATGATCGATAGAACGACAATTACTATACTCATTACTCTTATTATTATCATTTTAACTCATATTATTAGCCATATTGTACCTATATGATCGATAGAACGACAATTACTATACTTTTTACTCTTATTATTATCAATCTAACTCATATTATTAGTCATATTATGCTTATATAATCGGTAGAACGATAATTACTATACTTATTACTCCTATTATTATCAATCTAACTCATATTATTCGCCATATTATGCTTATATGATCGATAGAACTACAATTACTATAACTATTACTCTTATTATTATCAATCTAACTCATATTATTAACCATATTATGCAGATATGATCGATAGAACAACAACTACTATACACATTACTCTTATTATTATCAATCAAACTCATATTATTAGCCATATTATGCTTATGTGATCTGTAGAACGACAATTACAATACTCATAACTCTTATTATTATCAATCTAACTCATATTATTAGCCATATTATGCTTATGTGATCTGTAGAACGACAATTACTATACTTATTACTCTTACTATTATCAATCTAACTCATATTATTAGACATACTATGCTCATATGATCGATAGAACGACAATTACTATACTTATTAGTCTTATTGTTATCAATCTAACTCATATTATTAGCCATATTATGCTTATATGATCGATAGAACGACAATTACTATACTTATTACTGTTATTATTATCAATCTAACTCATATTATTAACCATATTATGCTTATATGATCGATAGAACAACAATTACTATACTTATTAGTCTTATTATTATCAATCCAACCCATATTATTAGCCATATTATGCTTATATGATCGATAGCACGACAATTAATATACTTTTTACTCTTATTATTATCAATCTAACTCATATTATTAACCATATTATGCAGATATGATCGATAGAACGACAATTACTATACTTATTACTCTTACTATTATCAATCTGACTGATATTATTAGCCATATTATGCTTATATGATCGATAGAACGACAATTGCTATACTCATTACTCTTATTATTATCAATCTAACTCATATTATTAGCCATATTATACCTATATGATCGATAGAACGACAATTACTATACTTTTTACTCTTATTGTTATCAATCTAACTCATATTATTAGTCATATTATGCTTATATGATCGGTAGAACGATAATTACTATACTTATTACTCCTATTATTATCAATCTAACTCATATTATTAGCCATATTATGCTTATATGATCGATAGAACTACAATTTCGATACTTATTACTCTTATTATTATCAATCTAACTCATATTATTAGCCATATTATGCTTATATGGTCGATAGAACGAAAATTACTATACTTATTACACTCACTGTTATCAATCTAACTCATACTATTAACCATATTCTGCAATTATGATCGATAGAACGACAATTACTATACTTATTACTCTTATTATTATCAAAATAGCTTATATTATTAGCCATATTATGCTTATATAATCGGTAGAACGATAATTACTATACTTATTACTCCTATTATTATCAATCTAACTCATATTATTCGCCATATTATGCTTATATGATCGATAGAACGACAATTAATATACTTTTTACTCTTATTATTATCAATCTAAATCATATTATTAACCGTATTATGCAGATATGATCGATAGAACGACAATTACTATACTTATTACTCTTACTATTATCAATCTGACTGATATTATTAGCCATATTATGCTTATATGATCGATAGAACGACAATTTCTATACTTATTACTCTTATTATTATCAATCTAACTCATATTATTAGCCATATTATGCTTATATGATCGGTAGAACGATAATTACTATACTTATTACTCCTATTATTATCAATCTAACTCATATTATTAGCCATATTATGCTTATATGATCGATAGAACTACAATTTCTATACTTATTACTCTTATTATTATCAATCTAACTCATATTATTAGCCATATTATGCTTATATGGTCGATAGAACGAAAATTACTATACTTATTACACTCACTGTTATCAATCTAACTCATACTATTAACCATATTCTGCAATTATGATCGATAGAACGACAATTACTATACTTATTACTCTTATTATTATCAAAATAACTCATATTATTAGCCATATTATGCTTGTATAATCGGTAGAACGATAATTACTATACTTATTACTCCTATTATTATCAATCTAACTCATATTATTCGCCATATTATGCTTATATGATCGATAGAACGACAATTAATATACTTTTTACTCTTATTATTATCAATCTAAATCATATTATTAACCATATTATGCAGATATGATCGATAGAACGACAATTACTATACTTATTACTCTTACTATTATCAATCTGACTGATATTATTAGCCATATTATGCTTATATGATCGGTAGAACGATAATTACTATACCTATTACTCTTATTATTATCAATCTAACTCATATTATTAGCCACATTATGCTTGTATGATCGATAGAACTACAATTACTATACTTATTACTCTTATTATTATCAATCTATCTCATATTATTAACCATATTATGCTGATATGATCTATAGAACGACAATTACTATACTTATTACTCTTATTATTATCAATCTAACTCATATTATTAGCCATATTGTGCTTATATGATCGATAGAACGACAATTGATATACTTATTACACTCACTATTTTCAATCTAAGTCATATTATTAGTCATATTATGCTTATATGATCGATAAAACGACAATTACTGTGCTTATTACTCTTATTATTATCAATCTAACTCATATTATTAACCATATTATGCTTATATGATCGATAGTACGACAATTACCATACTCATTACTCTTACTATTATCAATCTAACTCATATTATTAGCCATATTATGCTTATATGATCGATAGAACGACAATTACTATACTTATTACACTCACTGTTATCAATCTAACTCATACTATTGACTATATTATGCAAACATGATCGATAGAACGACAATTACTATACTTATTACTCTTATTATTATCGACCTAACTCATATTATTAGCCATATTATGCTTATATGATCGATAGAACGACAATTACTATACTTATTACACTCACTGTTATCAATCTAACTCATACTATTAACTATATTATGCAAACATGATCGATAAAACGACAATTACTATACTTATTACTCTTATTATTATCGACCTAACTCATATTATTAGCCATATTATACTTATATGACCGATAGAACGACAATTACTATACTGATTACTCTTAGTATTATTAATCCAACTCATATTATTAGCCATATTATGCTTATATGATCGATAGGACGACAATTACTAAACTTATTACACTCACTATTATCAATCTAACTCATATTACTAACCATGTTACGGAGATATGATCGATAGAACGACAATTACTATACTCATTACTCTTACTATTATCATTTTAACTCATATTATTAGCCATATTGTACCTATATGATCGATAGAACGACAATTACTATACTTTTTACTCTTATTATTATCAATCTAACTCATATTATTAGTCATATTATGCTTATATAATCGGTAGAACGATAATTACTATACTTATTACTCCTATTATTATCAATCTAACTCATATTATTCGCCATATTATGCTTATATGATCGATAGAACTACAATTACTATACCTATTACTCTTATTATTATCAATCTAACTCATATTATTAACCATATTATGCAGATATGATCGATAGAACAACAACTACTATACACATTACTCTTATTATTATCAATCCAACTCATATTATTAGCCATATTATGCTTATGTGATCTGTAGAACGACAATTACAATACTCATAACTCTTATTATTATCAATCTAACCCATATTATTAGCCATATTATGCTTATGTGATCTGTAGAACGACAATTACTATACTTATTACTCTTATTATTATCAATCTAACTCATATTATTAGACATACTATGCTCATATGATCGATAGAACGACAATTACTATACTTATTAGTCTTATTATTATCAATCTAACTCATATTATTAGCCATATTATGCTTATATGATCGATAGAACGACAATTACTATACTTATTACTCTTATTATTATCAATCTAACTCATATTATTAACCATATTATGCTTATATGATCGATAGAACAACAATTACTATACTTATTAGTCTTATTATTATCAATCCAACCCATATTATTAGCCATATTATGCTTATATGATCGATAGCACGACAATTAATATACTTTTTACTCTTATTATTATCAATCTAACTCATATTATTAACCATATTATGCAGATATGATCGATAGAACGACAATTACTATACTTATTACTCTTACTATTATCAATCTGACTGATATTATTAGCCATATTATGCTTATATGATCGATAGAACGACAATTGCTATGCTCATTACTCTTATTATTATCAATCTAACTCATATTATTAGCCATATTATAACTATATGATCGATAGAACGACAATTACTATACTTTTTACTCTTATTGTTATCAATCTAACTCATATTATTAGTCATATTATGCTTATATGATCGGTAGAACGATAATTACTATACTTATTACTCCTATTATTATCAATCTAACTCATATTATTAGCCATATTATGCTTATATGATCGATAGAACTACAATTTCTATACTTATTACTCTTATTATTATCAATCTAACTCATATTATTAGCCATATTATGCTTATATGGTCGATAGAACGAAAATTACTATACTTATTACACTCACTGTTATCAATCTAACTCATACTATTAACCATATTATGCAATTATAATCGATAGAACGACAATTACTATACTTATTACTCTTATTATTATCAAAATAACTCATATTATTAGCCATATTATGCTTATATAACCGGTAGAACGATAATTACTATACTTATTACTCCTATTATTATCAATCTAACTCATATTATTCGCCATATTATGCTTATATGATCGATAGAACGACAATTAATATACTTTTTACTCTTATTATTATCAATCTAAATCATATTATTAACCATATTATGCAGCTATGATCGATACAACGACAATTACTATACTTATTACTCTTACTATTATCAATCTGACTGATATTATTAGCCATATTATGCTTATATGATCGATAGAACGACAATTACTATACTCATTACTCTTATTATTATCAATCTAACTCATATTATTAGCCATATTAAACCTATATGATCGATAGAACGACAATTACTATACTTTTTACTCTTATTTTTATCAATCTAACTCATATTATTAGCCATATTATGCTTATATGATCGATAGAACGACAATTACTATACTCACTACTCTTATTATTATCAATCTAACTCCTATTATTAGCCATATTATGCTTATGTGGTCGATAGAACGACAATTACTATACTTATTACTCTTATTATTATCAATCTAACTCATATTATTAACCATATTATGCAGATATGATCGATAGAACAACAACTACTATGCACATTACTCTTATTATTATCAATCAAACTCATATTATTAGCCATATTATGCTTATGTGATCTGTAGAACGACAATTACAATACTCATAACTCTTATTATTATCAATCTAACTCATATTATTAGACATACTATGCTTATATGATCGATAGAACGACAATTACTATACTTATTACTCTTATTATTATCAATCTAACTCATATTATTAGCCATATTATGCTTATATGATCGATAGAACGACAATTACTATACTCACTACTCTTATTATTATCAATCTAACTCATATTATTAGCCATATTATGCTTATATGATCGATGGAACGACAATTACTATACTTTTTACTCTTATTCTTATTAATCTAACTCATATTATTAGCCATATTATGCTTATATGATCGATAGAACGACAATTACAATACTTTTTACTCTTATTATAATTAATCTAACTCATATTATTAGCCATATTATGCTTATATGATCGATAGAACTACAATTTCTATACTTATTACTCTTATTATTATCAATCTAACTCATATTATTAACCATATTATGCAGATATGATCGATAGAACAACAACTACTATACACATTACTCTTATTATTATCAATCAAACTCATATTATTAGCCATATTATGCTTATGTGATCTGTAGAACGACAATTACAATACTCATAACTCTTATTATTATCAATCTAACTCATATTATTAGTCATATTATGCTTATATAATCGGTAGAACGATAATTACTATACTTATTACTCCTACTATTATCAATCTAACTCATATTATTCGCCATATTATGCTTATATGATCGATAGAACGACAATTACTATACTTTTTACTCTTATTGTTATCAATCTAACTCATATTATTAGTCATATTATGCTTATATGATCGGTAGAACGAAAATTACTATACTTATTAGTCCTATTATTATCAATCTAACTCATATTATTAGCCATATTATGCTTATATGATCGATAGAACTACAATTTCTATACTTATTACTCTTATTATTATCAATCTAACTCATATTATTAGCCATATTATGCTTATATGGTCGATAGAACGAAAATTACTATACTTATTACACTCACTGTTATCAATCTAACTCATACTATTAACCATATTATGCAATTATGATCGATAGAACGACAATTACTATACCCATTACTCTTATTATTATCAAAATAACTCATATTATTAGCCATATTATGCTTATATAATCGGTAGAACGATAATTACTATACTTATTACTCCTATTATTATCAATCTAACTCATATTATTAGCCATATTATGCTTATATGATCGATAGAACGACAATTACTATACTCATTACTCTTATTATTATCAATCTAACTCATATTATTAGCCATATTATACCTATATGATCGATAGAACGACAATTACTATACTTTTTACTCTTATTTTTATCACTCTAACTCATATTATTAGTCATATTATGCTTATATGATCGGTAGAACGATAATTACTATACTTATTACTCCTATTATTATCAATCTCACTCATATTATTAGCCATATTATGCTTATATGATCGATAGAACTACAATTTCTATACTTATTACTCTTATTATTATCAATCTAACTCATATTATTAGCCATATTATGCTTATATGATCGATGGAACGACAATTACTATACTCACTACTCTTATTATTATCAATCTAACTCATATTATTAACCATATTATGCTTATATGATCGATAGAACAACAATTACTATACTTATTAGTCTTATTATTATCAATCCAACCCATATTATTAGCCACATTATGCTTATATGATCGATAGCACGACAATTAATATACTTTTTACTCTTATTATTATCAATCTAACTCATATTATTAACCATATTATGCAGATATGATCGATAGAACGACAATTACTATACTTATTACTCTTACTATTATCAATCTGACTGATATTATTAGCCATATTATGCTTATGTGGTCGATAGAACGACAATTCCTATACTTATTACTCTTATGATTATCAATCTAACTCATATTATTAGCCATATTATGCTTATATGATCGGTAGAACTATAATTACTATACTTTTTACTCTTATTATTATCAATCTAACTCATATTATTAGCCACATTATGCTTGTATGATCGATAGAACTACAATTACTATACTTATTACTCTTATTATTATCAATCTAACTCATATTATTAGCCATATTGTGCTTATATGATCGATAGAACGACAATTGATATACTTATTACACTCACTATTTTCAATCTAAGTCATATTATTAGTCATATTATGCTTATATGATCGGTAGAACGACAATTACTATACGTATTGCTCTTATTATTATCAATCTAACTCATATTATTAGCCATATTATGCTTATGTGATCGATCGAACGACAATTACTATACGTATTGCTCTTATTATTATCAATCTAACTCATATTATTAGCCATATTATGCTTATATGATCGGTAGAACTATAATTACTATACTTTTTACTCTTATTATTATCAATCTAACTCATATTATTAGCCATATTATGCTTATATGGTCGATAGAACGACAATTACTATACTTAGTACGCTCACTATTATCAATCTAACTCATTTTATTAGCAACATTATGCTTATATGATCGATAGAACGACAATTACTATACTTATTACGCTCACTATTATCAATCTAACTCATATTATTAGCCACATTATGCTTATATGATCGATATAACGACAATTACTATACATATTACTCTTATTATTATCAATCTAACTCATATTATTAGCCATATTATGCTTATATGATCGATAGAACGACAATTACTATACTTATTACACTCACTATTATCAATCTAACTCATATTATTAGCCATATTATGCTTATATGGTCGATAGAACGAAAATTACTATACTTATTACACTCACTGTTATCAATCTAACTCATACTATTAACCATATTATGCAATTATGATCGATAGAACGACAATTACTATACTTATTACTCTTATTATTATCAAAATAACTCATATTATTAGCCATATTATGCTTATATGATTGGTAGAACGATAATTACTATACTTATTACTCTTATGATTATCAATCTAACTCATATTATTAGCCATATTATGCTTATGTGATCTGTAGAACGACAATTACTATACTTATTACTCTTATTATTATCAATCTAACTCATATTATTAGCCATATTATGCTTATATGATCGATGGAACGACAATTACTATACTTCTTACTCTTATTCTTATTAATCTAACTCATATTATTAGCCATATTATGCTTATATGATCGATAGAACGACAATTACAATACTTTTTACTCTTATTATAATTAATCTAACTCATATTATTAGCCATATTATGCTTATGTGGTCGATAGAACGACAATTACTATACTTATTACTCTTATGATTATCAATCTAACTCATATTAATAGCCATATTATGCTTATGTGATCGGTAGAACGACAATTACTATACGTATTGCTCTTATTATTATCAATCTAACTCATATTATTAGCCATATTATGCTTATGTGATCGATCGAACGACAATTACTATACGTATTGCTCATATTATTATCAATCTAACTCATATTATTAGCCATATTATGCTTATATGATCGGTAGAACTATAATTACTATACTTTTTACTCTTATTATTATCAATCTAACTCATATTATTAGCCACATTATGCTTGTATGATCGATAGAACTACAATTACTATACTTATTACTCATATTATTATCAATCTAACTCATATTATTAGCCATATTGTGCTTATATGATCGATAGAACGACAATTGATATACTTATTACACTCACTATTATCAATCTAACTCATATTATTAGCCATATTATGCTTATATGATCGATGGAACGACAATTACTATACTTATTGCGCTCACTAATATCAATCTAACTCATATTATTAGCCACATTATGCTTATATGATCGATATAACGACAATTACTGTACTTATTACTCTTATCATTATCAATCTAGCTTATATTATTAGCCAATTATGCAGATATGATCGATAGTACGACAATTACTATATTTATTACTCTTATTATTATCAATCTAACTCATATTATTAGCCATATTATGCTTATGTGATCGATAGAACGACAATTACTGTACTTATTACGCTAACTATTATCAATCTAACTCATATTATTAGCCACATTATGCTTATATGATCGATATAACGACAATTACTGTACTTATTACTCTTATTATTATTAATCTAGCTCATATTATTAGCCATATTATGCAGATATGATCGATATAACGACAATTACTGTACCTATTACTCTTATTATTATCAATCTAGCTCATATTATTAGCAATATTATGCAGGTATGATCGGTAGTACGACAATTACTATACTCATGACTCTTATTATTATCAATCTAACTCATATTATTAGAGATATTCTGCTTATATGATCGATAGAACGACAATTACTATACTTATTACACTCACTATTATCAATCTAACTCATATTATTAGCCAGATTATGCTTATATGATCGATAGAACGACAATTACTATACTTATTACACTCACTATTATCAATCTAACTCATATTATTAGCCACATTATGCTTATATGATCGATATAACGACAATTACTGTACTTATTACTCTTATTATTATCAATCTAACTCATATTATTAGCCATATTATGCTTATATGATCGATAGAACGACAATTACTGTACTTATTACGCTCACTGTTATCAATCTAACTCATATTATTAGCCACGTAATGCTTATATGATTGATAGAACGACAATTACTATACTTATTACGCTCACTATTATCAATCTAACTCATATTATTAGCCATATTATGCTTATATGATCGATAGAACGACAATTACTATACTTATTACGCTCACTATTATCAATCTAACTCATATTATTAGCCACGTTATGCTTATATGATCGATATAACGACAATTACTGTACTTATTACTCTTATTATTATTAATCTAGCTCATATTATTAGCCATATTATGCAGATATGATCGATATAACGACAATTACTGTACTTATTACTCTTATTATTATCAATCTAGCTCATATTATTAGCAATATTATGCAGGTATGATCGGTAGTACGACAATTACTATACTCATGACCCTTATTATTATCAATCTAACTCATATTATTAGAGATATTCTGCTTATATGATCGATCGAACGACAATTACTATACTTATTACACTCACTATTATCAATCTAACTCATATTATTAGCCAGATTATGCTTATATGATCGATATAACGACAATTACTGTTCTTATTACTCTTATTATTATCAATCTAACTCATATTATTAGCCATATTATGCTTATATGATCGATAGAACGACAATTACTATACTTATTACGCTCACTATTATCAATCTAACTCATTTTATTAGCAACATTATGCTTATATGATCGATAGAACGACAATTACTATACTTATTACGCTCACTATTATCAATCTAACTCATATTATTAGCCACATTATGCTTATATGATCGATATAACGACAATTACTATACTTATTACTCTTATTATTATTAATCTAGCTCATATTATTAGCCATATTATGCAGATATGATCGATATAACGACAATTACTATACTTATTACACTCACTATTATCAATCTAACTCATATTATTAGCCACATTATGCTTATATGATCGATATAACGACAATTACTGTTCTTATTACTCTTATTATTATCAATCTAACTCATATTATTAGCCATATTATGCTTATATGATCGATAGAACGACAATTACTATACTTATTACGCTCACTATTATCAATCTAACTCATATTATTAGCCACATAATGCTTATACGATCGATAGAACGACAATTACTATACTTATTACGCTCACTATTATCAATCTAACTCATATTATTAGCCACATTATGCTTATATGATCGATATAACGACAATTACTGTACTTATTACTCTTATTATTATTAATCTAGCACATATTATTAGCCATATTATGCAGATATGATCGATATAACGACAATTACTGTACTTATTACTCTTATTATTATCAATCTAGCTCATATTATTAGCAATATTATGCAGGTATGATCGGTAGTACGTCAATTACTATCCTCATTACTCTTATTATTATCAATCTAACTCATATTATTAGCGATATTATGCTTATATGATCGATAGAACGACAATTACTATACTTATTACACTCACTATTATCAATCTAACTCATATTATTAGCCACATTATGCTTATATGATCGATATAACGACAATTACTGTACTTATTACTCTTATTATTATCAATCTAACTCATATTATTAGCCATATTATGCTTATATGATCGATAGAACGACAATTACTATACTTATTACGCTCACTATTATCAATCTAACTCATATTATTAGCCACATAATGCTTATATGATCGATAGAACGACAATTACTATACTTATTACGCTCACTATTATCAATCTAACTCATATTATTAGCCATATTATGCTTATATGATCCATATAACGACAATTACTGTACTTATTACTCTTATTATTATCAATCTAGCTCATATTATTAGCCATATTATGCAGATATGATCGATAGTACGACAATTACTATACTCATTACTCTTATTATTATCAATCTACCTCATATTATTAGCGATATTGTGCTTATATGAACGATAGACCGACAATTACTATACTTATTACACTCACTATTATCAATCTAACTCATATTATTAGCCATATTATGGTTATATGATCGATAGAACGACAATTACTATACTTATTACACTCACCATTATCAATCTAACTCATATTATTAGCCACATTATGCTTATGTGATCGATATAACTACAATTACTGTACTTATTACTCTTATCATTATCAATGTAACTCATATTATTAGGTATATTATAGTTATATGACCGATAGAACGACAATTACTACACTTACTACTCTTATTATTATCAATCTAACTCATATTATTAGCCACATTATACTTATATGATCGATATAACGACAATTACTGTACTTATTACTCTTATTATTACCAATCTAACTCATATTATTAGCCATATTATGCTTATATGATCGATAGTACGACAATTACTATACTCATTACTCTTATTATTATCAATCTAACTCATATTATTAGCCATATTATGCTTATATGATCGATAGAACGACAATTACTATACTTATTACGCTCACTATTATCAATCTAACTCATTTTATTAGCAACATTATGCTTATATGATCGATAGAACGACAATTACTATACTTATTACGCTCACTATTATCAATCTAACTCATATTATTAGCCACATTATGCTTATATGATCGATATAACGACAATTACTGTACTTATTACTCTTATTATTATTAATCTAGCTCATATTATTAGCCATATTATGCAGATATGATCGATATAACGACAATTACTATACTTATTACACTCACTATTATCAATCTAACTCATATTATTAGCCAGATTATGCTTATATGATCGATAGAACGACAATTACTATACTTATTACACTCACTATTATCAATCTAACTCATATTATTAGCCACATTATGCTTATATGATCGATATAACGACATTTACTGTACTTATTACTCTTATTATTATCAATCTAACTCATATTATCAGCCATATTATGCTTATATGATCGATAGAACGACAATTACTATACTTATTACGCTCACTATTATCAATCTAACTCATATTATTAGCCACATTATGCTTATATGATCGATAGAACGACAATTACTATACTTATTACGCTCACTATTATCAATCTAACTCATATTATTAGCCATATTATGCAGATATGATCGATAGTACGACAATTACTATACTCATTATTCTTATTATTATCAATCTAACTCATATTATTAGCAATATTATGCAGATATGATCGATAGTACGACAATTACTATACTTATTACTCTTATTATTATCAATCTAACTCATATTATTAGCCATATTATGCTTATATGATCGATAGAACGACAATTACTATACTTATTACACTCACTATTATCAATCTAACTCATATTATTAGCCACATTATGCTTATATGATCGATATAACGACAATTACTGTACTTATTACTCTTATTATTATCAATGTAACTCATATTATTAGGTATATTATGGTTATATGACCGATAGAACAACAATTACTACACTTACTACTCTTATTATTATCAATCTAACTCATATTATTAGCCATATTATGCTTATATGATCGATTGAACGACAATTACTCTACGTATTACTCTTATTATTGTCAATGTAACTCATATTATTAGCCAGATTATGCTTATATGATCGATATAACGACAATTACTGTACTTATTACTCTTATTATTATCAATCTAACTCATATTATCAGCCATATTATGCTTATATGATCGATAGAACGACAATTACTATACTTATTACGCTCACTATTATCAATCTAACTCATATTATTAGCCACATTATGCTTATATGATCGATAGAACGACAATTACTATACTTATTACGCTCACTATTATCAATCTAACTCATATTATTAGCCATATTATGCTTATATGATCGATGGAACGACAATTACTATACTTATTGCGCTCACTAATATCAATCTAACTCATATTATTAGCCACATTATGCTTATATGATCGATATAACGACAATTACTGTACTTATTACTCTTATTATTATCAATCTAGCTCATATTATTAGCAATATTATGCAGGTATGATCGGTAGTACGACAATTACTATACTCATGACTCTTATTATTATCAATCTAACTCATATTATTAGAGATATTCTGCTTATATGATCGATAGAACGACAATTATTATACTTATTACACTCACTATTATCAATCTAACTCATATTATTAGCCAGATTATGCTTATATGATCGATAGAACGACAATTACTATACTTATTACACTCACTATTATCAATCTAACTCATATTATTAGCCACATTATGCTTATATGATCGATATAACGACAATTACTGTTCTTATTACTCTTATTATTATCAATCTAACTCATATTATTAGCCATATTATGCTTATATGATCGATAGAACGACAATTACTATACTTATTACGCTCACTATTATCAATCTAACTCATATTATTAGCCATATTATGCTTATATGATCGATGGAACGACAATTACTATACTTATTAGGCTCACTATTATCAATCTAACTCATATTATTAGCCACATTATGCTTATATGATCGATATAACGACAATTACTGTACTTATTACTCTTATTATTATTAATCTAGCTCATATTATTAGCCATATTATGCAGATATGATCGATATAACGACAATTACTATACTTATTACACTCACTATTATCAATCTAACTCATATTATTAGCCAGATTATGCTTATATGATCGATAGAACGACAATTACTATACTTATTACACTCACTATTATCAATCTAACTCATATTATTAGCCACATTATGCTTATATGATCGATATAACGACATTTTCTGTACTTATTACTCTTATTATTATCAATCTAACTCATATTATCAGCCATATTATGCTTATATGATCGATAGAACGACAATTACTATACTTATTACGCTCACTATTATCAATCTAACTCATATTATTAGCCACATTATGCTTATATGATCGATAGAACGACAATTACTATACTTATTACGCTCACTATTATCAATCTAACTCATATTATTAGCCATATTATGCTTATATGATCGATTGAACGACAATTACTCTACGTATTACTCTTATTATTGTCAATATAACTCATATTACTAGCCAGATTATGCTTATATGATCGATATAACGACAATTACTGTACTTATTACTCCTATTATTATCAATCGAACTCATATTATCAGCCATCTTATGCTTATATGATCGATAGAACGACAATTACTATACTTATTACGCTCACTATTATCAATCTAACTCATATTATTAGCCACATTATGCTTATATGATCGATAGAACGACAATTACTATACTTATTACGCTCACTATTATCAATCTAACTCATATTATTAGCCATATTATGTTTATATGATCCATATAACGACAATTACTGTACTTATTACTCTTATTATTATCAATGTAACTCATATTATTAGGTATATTATGGTTATATGACCGATAGAACAACAATTACTACACTTACTACTCTTATTATTATCAATCTAACTCATATTATTATCCATACTATGCTTATATGATCGATTGAACGACAATTACTCTACGTATTACTCTTATTATTGTCAATGTAACTCATATTACTAGCCACATTATGCTTATATGATCGATATAACGACAATTACTGTACTTATTACTCTTATTATTATCAATCTAACTCATATTATCAGCCATATTATGCTTATATGATCGATAGAACGACAATTACTATACTTATTACGCTCACTATTATCAATCTAACTCATATTATTAGCCACATTATGCTTATATGATCGATTGAACGACAATTACTATACTTATTACGCTCACTATTATCAATCTAACTCATATTATTAGCCATATTATGCTTATATGATCCATATAACGACAATTACTGTACTTATTACTCTTATTATTATCAATCTAACTCATATTATTAGCGATATTGTGCTTATATGATCGATAGAACGACAATTACGTTACTTATTACACTCACTGTTATCAATCTAACTCATACTATTAACCATATTATGCAATTATGATCGATAGAACGACAATTACTATACTTATTACTCTTATTATTATCAAAATAACTCATATTATTAGCAATATTATGCTTATATAATCGGTAGAACGATAATTACTATACTTATTACTCCTATTATTATCAATCTAACTCATATTATTCGCCATATTATGCTTATATGATCGATAGAACTACAATTATTATACTTATTACTCTTATTATTATAAATCTAACTCATATTATTAACCATATTATGCAGATATGATCGATAGAACAACAACTACTATACACATTACTCTTATTATTATCAATCAAACTCATATTATTAGCCATATTATGCTTATGTGATCTGTAGAACGACAATTACAATACTCATAACTCTTATTATTATCAATCTAACTCATATTATTAGTCATATTATGCTTATATAATCGGTAGAACGATAATTACTATACTTATTACTCCTATTATTATCAATCTAACTCATATTATTCGCCATATTATGCTTATATGATCGATAGAACGACAATTACTATACTTTTTACTCTTATTGTTATCAATCTAACTCATATTATTAGTCATATTATGCTTATATGATCGGTAGAACGAAAATTACTATACTTATTAGTCCTATTATTATCAATCTAACTCATATTATTAGCCATATTATGCTTATATGATCGATAGAACTACAATTTCTATACTTATTACTCTTATTATTATCAATCTAACTCATATTATTAGCCATATTATGCTTATATGGTCGATAGAACGAAAATTACTATACTTATTACACTCACTGTTATCAATGTAACTCATACTATTAACCATATTATGCAATTATGATCGATAGAACGACAATTACTATACCCATTACTCTTATTATTATCAAAATAACTCATATTATTAGCCATATTATGCTTATATAATCGGTAGAACGATAATTACTATACTTATTACTCCTATTATTATCAATCTAACTCATATTATTCGCCATATTATGCTTATATGATCGATAGAACGACAATTAATATACTTTTTACTCTTATTATTATCAATCTAAATCATATTATTAACCATATTATGCAGATATGATCGATAGAACGACAATTACTATACTTATTACTCTTACTATTATCAATCTGACTGATATTATTAGCCATATTATGCTTATATGATCGATAGAACGACAATAACTATACTCATTACTCTTATTATTATCAATCTAACTCATATTATTAGCCATATTATACCTATATGATCGATAAAACGACAATTACTATACTTTTTACTCTTATTTTTATCACTCTAACTCATATTATCAGTCATATTATGCCTATATGATCGGTAGAACGATAATTACTATACTTATTACTCCTATTATTATCAATCTAACTCATATTATTAGCCATATTATGCTTATATGATCGATAGAACTACAATTTCTATACTTATTACTCTTATTATTATCAATCTAACTCATATTATTAGCCATATTATGCTTATATGATCGATAGAACGACAATTACTATACTCACTACTCTTATTATTATCAATCTAACTCCTATTATTAGCCATATTATGCTTATGTGGTCGATAGAACGACAATTACTATACTTATTACTCTTATGATTATCAATCTAACTCATATTATTAGCCATATTATGCTTATGTGATCTGTAGAACGACAATTACTATACTTATTACTCTTATTATTATCAATCTAACACATATTATGAGCCATACTATGCTTGTATGATCGATAGAACGACAATTACTATACTTATTACTCTTATTATTATCAATCTAACTCATATTATTAGCCATATTATGCTTATGTGATCTGTAGAACGACAATTACTATACTTATTACTCTTATTATTATCAATCTAACTCATATTATTAGCCATATTATGCTTATATGATCGATGGAACGACAATTACTATACTTTTTACTCTTATTCTTATTAATCTAACTCATATTATTAGCCATATTATGCTTATATGATCGATAGAACGACAATTACAATACTTTTTACTCTTATTATAATTAATCTAACTCATATTATTAGCCATATTATGCTTATATGGTCGATAGAACGAAAATTACTATACTTATTACACTCACTGTTATCAATCTAACTCATACTATTAACCATATTATGCAATTATGATCGATAGAACGACAATTACTATACTTATTACTCTTATTATTATCAAAATAACTCATATTATTAGCCATATTATGCTTATATGATTGGTAGAACGATAATTACTATACTTATTACTCTTATTATTATCAATCTAACTCATATTATTAGCCATATTATGCTTATGTGATCGATAGAACGACAATTACTATACTTATTGCTCTTATTATTATCAATCTAACTCATATTATTAGCCATATTATGCTTATATGATCGACAGAACGACAATCACTATACTTATTACACTCACTATCATCAATCTAACTCATATTATTAGCCACATTATGCTTATATGATCGATAGAACGACAATTACTATACTTATTACGCTCACTATTATCAATCTAACTCATATTATTAGCCATATTATGCTTATATGATCGATGGAACGACAATTACTATACTTATTGCGCTCACTAATATCAATCTAACTCATATTATTAGCCACATTATGCTTATATGATGGATATAACGACAATTACTGTACTTATTACTCTTATTATTATCAATCTAGCTCATATTATTAGCAATATTATGCAGGTATGATCGGTAGTACGACAATTACTATACTCATGGCTCTTATTATTATCAATCTAACTCATATTATTAGAGATATTCTGCTTATATGATCGATAGAACGACAATTACTATACTTATTACACTCACTATTATCAATCTAACTCATATTATTAGCCAGATTATGCTTATATGATCGATAGAACGACAATTACTATACTTATTACACTCACTATTATCAATCTAACTCATATTATTAGCCACATTATGCTTATATGATCGATATAACGACAATTACTGTTCTTATTACTCTTATTATTATCAATCTAACTCATATTATTAGCCATATTATGCTTATATGATCGATAGAACGACAATTACTATACTTATTACGCTCACTATTATCAATCTAACTCATATTATTAGCCATATTATGCTTATATGATCGATGGAACGACAATTACTATACTTATTACGCTCACTATTATCAATCTAACTCATATTATTAGCCACATTATGCTTATATGATCGATATAACGACAATTACTGTACTTATTACTCTTATTATTATTAATCTAGCTCATATTATTAGCCATATTATGCAGATATGATCGATATAACGACAATTACTATACTTATTACACTCACTATTATCAATCTAACTCATATTATTAGCCAGATTATGCTTATATGATCGATAGAACGACAATTACTATACTTATTACACTCACTATTATCAATCTAACTCATATTATTAGCCACATTATGCTTATATGATCGATATAACGACATTTTCTGTACTTATTACTCTTATTATTATCAATCTAACTCATATTATCAGCCATATTATGCTTATATGATCGATAGAACGACAATTACTATACTTATTACGCTCACTATTATCAATCTAACTCATATTATTAGCCACATTATGCTTATATGATCGATTGAACGACAATTACTATACTTATTACGCTCACTATTATCAATCTAACTCATATTATTAGCCATATTATGCTTATATGATCCATATAACGACAATTACTGTACTTATTACTCTTATTATTATCAATCTAACTCATATTATTAGCGATATTGTGCTTATATGATCGATAGAACGACAATTACGTTACTTATTACACTCACTGTTATCAATCTAACTCATACTATTAACCATATTATGCAATTATGATCGATAGAACGACAATTACTATACTTATTACTCTTATTATTATCAAAATAACTCATATTATTAGCAATATTATGCTTATATAATCGGTAGAACGATAATTACTATACTTATTACTCCTATTATTATCAATCTAACTCATATTATTCGCCATATTATGCTTATATGATCGATAGAACTACAATTATTATACTTATTACTCTTATTATTATAAATCTAACTCATATTATTAACCATATTATGCAGATATGATCGATAGAACAACAACTACTATACACATTACTCTTATTATTATCAATCAAACTCATATTATTAGCCATATTATGCTTATATGATCGATAGAACTACAATTTCTATACTTATTACTCTTATTATTATCAATCTAACTCATATTATTAGCCATATTATGCTTATATGGTCGATAGAACGAAAATTACTATACTTATTACACTCACTGTTATCAATGTAACTCATACTATTAACCATATTATGCAATTATGATCGATAGAACGACAATTACTATACCCATTACTCTTATTATTATCAAAATAACTCATATTATTAGCCATATTATACCTATATGATCGATAAAACGACAATTACTATACTTTTTACTCTTATTTTTATCACTCTAACTCATATTATCAGTCATATTATGCTTATATGATCGGTAGAACGATAATTACTATACTTATTACTCCTATTATTATCAATCTAACTCATATTATTAGCCATATTATGCTTATATGATCGATAGAACTACAATTTCTATACTTATTACTCTTATTATTATCAATCTAAATCATATTATTAACCATATTATGCAGATATGATCGATAGAACGACAATTACTATACTTATTACTCTTACTATTATCAATCTGACTGATATTATTAGCCATATTATGCTTATATGATCGATAGAACGACAATAACTATACTCATTACTCTTATTATTATCAATCTAACTCATATTATTAGCCATATTATACCTATATGATCGATAAAACGACAATTACTATACTTTTTACTCTTATTTTTATCACTCTAACTCATATTATCAGTCATATTATGCTTATATGATCGGTAGAACGATAATTACTATACTTATTACTCCTATTATTATCAATCTAACTCATATTATTAGCCATATTATGCTTATATGATCGATAGAACTACAATTTCTATACTTATTACTCTTATTATTATCAATCTAACTCATATTATTAGCCATATTATGCTTATATGATCGATAGAACGACAATTACTATACTCACTACTCTTATTATTATCAATCTAACTCCTATTATTAGCCATATTATGCTTATGTGGTCGATAGAACGACAATTACTATACTTATTACTCTTACTGATTATCAATCTAACTCATATTATTAGCCATATTATGCTTATGTGATCTGTAGAACGACAATTACTATACTTATTACTCTTATTATTATCAATCTAACACATATTATGAGCCATACTATGCTTGTATGATCGATAGAACGACAATTACTATACTTATTACTCTTATTATTATCAATCTAACTCATATTATTAGCCATATTATGCTTATGTGATCTGTAGAACGACAATTACTATACTTATTACTCTTATTATTATCAATCTAACTCATATTATTAGCCATATTATGCTTATATGATCGATGGAACGACAATTACTATACTTTTTACTCTTATTCTTATTAATCTAACTCATATTATTAGCCATATTATGCTTATATGATCGATAGAACGACAATTACAATACTTTTTACTCTTATTATAATTAATCTAACTCATATTATTAGCCATATTATGCTTATATGGTCGATAGAACGAAAATTACTATACTTATTACACTCACTGTTATCAATCTAACTCATACTATTAACCATATTATGCAATTATGATCGATAGAACGACAATTACTATACTTATTACTCTTATTATTATCAAAATAACTCATATTATTAGCCATATTATGCTTATATGATTGGAAGAACGATAATTACTATACTTATTACTCTTATTATTATCAATCTAACTCATATTATTAGCCATATTATGCTTATGTGATCGATAGAACGACAATTACTATACTTATTGCTCTTATTATTATCAATCTAACTCATATTATTAGCCATATTATGCTTATATGATCGACAGAACGACAATCACTATACTTATTACACTCACTATCATCAATCTAACTCATATTATTAGCCACATTATGCTTATATGATCGATAGAACGACAATTACTATACTTATTACGCTCACTATTATCAATCTAACTCATATTATTAGCCATATTATGCTTATATGATCGATGGAACGACAATTACTATACTTATTGCGCTCACTAATATCAATCTAACTCATATTATTAGCCACATTATGCTTATATGATCGATATAACGACAATTACTGTACTTATTACTCTTATTATTATCAATCTAGCTCATATTATTAGCAATATTATGCAGGTATGATCGGTAGTACGACAATTACTATACTCATGGCTCTTATTATTATCAATCTAACTCATATTATTAGAGATATTCTGCTTATATGATCGATAGAACGACAATTACTATACTTATTACACTCACTATTATCAATCTAACTCATATTATTAGCCAGATTATGCTTATATGATCGATAGAACGACAATTACTATACTTATTACACTAACTATTATCAATCTAACTCATATTATTAGCCACATTATGCTTATATGATCGATATAACGACAATTACTGTTCTTATTACTCTTATTATTATCAATCTAACTCATATTATTAGCCATATTATGCTTATATGATCGATAGAACGACAATTACTATACTTATTACGCTCACTATTATCAATCTAACTCATATTATTAGCCATATTATGCTTATATGATCGATGGAACGACAATTACTATACTTATTACGCTCACTATTATCAATCTAACTCATATTATTAGCCACATTATGCTTATATGATCGATATAACGACAATTACTGTACTTATTACTCTTATTATTATTAATCTAGCTCATATTATTAGCCATATTATGCAGATATGATCGATATAACGACAATTACTATACTTATTACACTCACTATTATCAATCTAACTCATATTATTAGCCAGATTATGCTTATATGATCGATAGAACGACAATTACTATACTCATTACACTCACTATTATCAATCTAACTCATATTATTAGCCACATTATGCTTATATGATCGATATAACGACATTTTCTGTACTTATTACTCTTATTATTATCAATCTAACTCATATTATCAGCCATATTATGCTTATATGATCGATAGAACGACAATTACTATACTTATTACGCTCACTATTATCAATCTAACTCATATTATTAGCCACATTATGCTTATATGATCGATAGAACGACAATTACTATACTTATTACGCTCACTATTATCAATCTAACTCATATTATTAGCCATATTATGCTTATATGATCGATTGAACGACAATTACTCTACGTATTACTCTTATTATTGTCAATGTAACTCATATTACTAGCCAGATTATGCTTATATGATCGATATAACGACAATTACTGTACTTATTACTCCTATTATTATCAATCTAACTCATATTATCAGCCATCTTATGCTTATATGATCGATAGAACGACAATTACTATACTTATTACGCTCACTATTATCAATCTAACTCATATTATTAGCCACATTATGCTTATATGATCGATAGAACGACAATTACTATACTTATTACGCTCACTATTATCAATCTAACTCATATTATTAGCCATATTATGTTTATATGATCCATATAACGACAATTACTGTACTTATTACTCTTATTATTATCAATGTAACTCATATTATTAGGTATATTATGGTTATATGACCGATAGAACAACAATTACTACACTTACTACTCTTATTATTATCAATCTAACTCATATTATTAGCCATACTATGCTTATATGATCGATTGAACGACAATTACTCTACGTATTACTCTTATTATTGTCAATGTAACTCATATTACTAGCCACATTATGCTTATATGATCGATATAACGACAATTACTGTACTTATTACTCTTATTATTATCAATCTAACTCATATTATCAGCCATATTATGCTTATATGATCGATAGAACGACAATTACTATACTTATTACGCTCACTATTATCAATCTAACTCATATTATTAGCCACATTATGCTTATATGATCGATTGAACGACAATTACTATACTTATTACGCTCACTAT
The DNA here is from genome assembly GCF_050947335.1 of Megachile rotundata. Lineage (NCBI taxonomy): Eukaryota > Metazoa > Arthropoda > Insecta > Hymenoptera > Megachilidae > Megachile > Megachile rotundata. The sequence goes on along the minus strand of NW_027473987.1, from coordinate 19,632 downwards.
TATCAATCTAACTCATATTATTAGCCATATTATGCTTATATGATCCATATAACGACAATTACTGTACTTATTACTCTTATTATTATCAATCTAACTCATATTATTAGCGATATTGTGCTTATATGATCGATAGAACGACAATTACGTTACTTATTACACTCACTGTTATCAATCTAACTCATACTATTAACCATATTATGCAATTATGATCGATAGAACGACAATTACTATACTTATTACTCTTATTATTATCAAAATAACTCATATTATTAGCAATATTATGCTTATATAATCGGTAGAACGATAATTACTATACTTATTACTCCTATTATTATCAATCTAACTCATATTATTCGCCATATTATGCTTATATGATCGATAGAACTACAATTATTATACTTATTACTCTTATTATTATAAATCTAACTCATATTATTAACCATATTATGCAGATATGATCGATAGAACAACAACTACTATACACATTACTCTTATTATTATCAATCAAACTCATATTATTAGCCATATTATGCTTATGTGATCTGTAGAACGACAATTACAATACTCATAACTCTTATTATTATCAATCTAACTCATATTATTAGTCATATTATGCTTATATAATCGGTAGAACGATAATTACTATACTTATTACTCCTATTATTATCAATCTAACTCATATTATTCGCCATATTATGCTTATATGATCGATAGAACGACAATTACTATACTTTTTACTCTTATTGTTATCAATCTAACTCATATTATTAGTCATATTATGCTTATATGATCGGTAGAACGAAAATTACTATACTTATTAGTCCTATTATTATCAATCTAACTCATATTATTAGCCATATTATGCTTATATGATCGATAGAACTACAATTTCTATACTTATTACTCTTATTATTATCAATCTAACTCATATTATTAGCCATATTATGCTTATATGGTCGATAGAACGAAAATTACTATACTTATTACACTCACTGTTATCAATGTAACTCATACTATTAACCATATTATGCAATTATGATCGATAGAACGACAATTACTATACCCATTACTCTTATTATTATCAAAATAACTCATATTATTAGCCATATTATGCTTATATAATCGGTAGAACGATAATTACTATACTTATTACTCCTATTATTATCAATCTAACTCATATTATTCGCCATATTATGCTTATATGATCGGTAGAACGACAATTAATATACTTTTTACTCTTATTATTATCAATCTAAATCATATTATTAACCATATTATGCAGATATGATCGATAGAACGACAATTACTATACTTATTACTCTTACTATTATCAATCTGACTGATATTATTAGCCATATTATGCTTATATGATCGATAGAACGACAATAACTATACTCATTACTCTTATTATTATCAATCTAACTCATATTATTAGCCATATTATACCTATATGATCGATAAAACGACAATTACTATACTTTTTACTCTTATTTTTATCACTCTAACTCATATTATCAGTCATATTATGCTTATATGATCGGTAGAACGATAATTACTATACTTATTACTCCTATTATTATCAATCTAACTCATATTATTAGCCATATTATGCTTATATGATCGATAGAACTACAATTTCTATACTTATTACTCTTATTATTATCAATCTAACTCATATTATTAGCCATATTATGCTTATATGATCGATAGAACGACAATTACTATACTCACTACTCTTATTATTATCAATCTAACTCCTATTATTAGCCATATTATGCTTATGTGGTCGATAGAACGACAATTACTATACTTATTACTCTTATGATTATCAATCTAACTCATATTATTAGCCATATTATGCTTATGTGATCTGTAGAACGACAATTACTATACTTATTACTCTTATTATTATCACTCTAACTCATATTATCAGTCATATTATGCTTATATGATCGGTAGAACGATAATTACTATACTTATTACTCCTATTATTATCAATCTAACTCATATTATTAGCCATATTATGCTTATATGATCGATAGAACTACAATTTCTATACTTATTACTCTTATTATTATCAATCTAACTCATATTATTAGCCATATTATGCTTATATGATCGATAGAACGACAATTACTATACTCACTACTCTTATTATTATCAATCTAACTCCTATTATTAGCCATATTATGCTTATGTGGTCGATAGAACGACAATTACTATACTTATTACTCTTATGATTATCAATCTAACTCATATTATTAGCCATATTATGCTTATGTGATCTGTAGAACGACAATTACTATACTTATTACTCTTATTATTATCAATCTAACACATATTATGAGCCATACTATGCTTGTATGATCGATAGAACGACAATTACTATACTTATTACTCTTATTATTATCAATCTAACTCATATTATTAGCCATATTATGCTTATGTGATCTGTAGAACGACAATTACTATACTTATTACTCTTATTATTATCAATCTAACTCATATTATTAGCCATATTATGCTTATATGATCGATGGAACGACAATTACTATACTTTTTACTCTTATTCTTATTAATCTAACTCATATTATTAGCCATATTATGCATATATGATCGATAGAACGACAATTACAATACTTTTTACTCTTATTATAATTAATCTAACTCATATTATTAGCCATATTATGCTTATATGGTCGATAGAACGAAAATTACTATACTTATTACACTCACTGTTATCAATCTAACTCATACTATTAACCATATTATGCAATTATGATCGATAGAACGACAATTACTATACTTATTACTCTTATTATTATCAAAATAACTCATATTATTAGCCATATTATGCTTATATGATTGGTAGAACGACAATTACTATACTTATTACTCTTATTATTATCAATCTAACTCATATTATTAGCCATATTATGCTTATGTGATCGATAGAACGACAATTACTATACTTATTGCTCTTATTATTATCAATCTAACTCATATTATTAGCCATATTATGCTTATATGATCGACAGAACGACAATCACTATACTTATTACACTCACTATCATCAATCTAACTCATATTATTAAAAATATTATGCAAATATGATCGATAGAACGACAATTACTATACTTTTTACTCTTATTACTATCAATCTAACTCATATTATTAGCCATATTATGCTTATATGATCGGTACAACGATAATTACTATACTTATTACTCTTGTTATTATCAATTTATCTCATATTATTAGCCACATTATGCTCGTATGATCGGTGGAACGATAATTACTATACTTATTACTCTTATTATTATCAATCTCACTCATATTATTAGCCATATTATGCTTATATGATCGGTAGAACGATAATTACTATACCTATTACTCTTATTATTATCAATCTAACTCATATTATTAGCCACATTATGCTTGTATGATCGATAGAACTACAATTACTATACTTATTACTCTTATTATTATCAATCTAACTCATATTATTAACCATATTATGCTGATATGATCGATAGAACGACAATTACTATACTTATTACTCTTATTATTATCAATCTAACTCATATTATTAGCCATATTGTGCTTATATGATCGATAGAACGACAATTGATATACTTATTACACTCACTATTTTCAATCTAAGTCATATTATTAGTCATATTATGCTTATATGATCGATAAAACGACAATTACTATGCTTATTACTCTTATTATTATCAATCTAACTCCTATTATTAGCCATATTATGCTTATGTGGTCGATAGAACGACAATTACTGTACTTATTACTCGTATGATTATCAATCTAACTCATATTAATAGCCATATTATGCTTATGTGATCGGTAGAACGACAATTACTATACGTATTGCTCTTATTATTATCAATCTAACTCATATTATTAGCCATATTATGCTTATGTGATCGATCGAACGACAATTACTATACGTATTGCTCTTATTATTATCAATCTAACTCATATTATTAGCCATATTATGCTTATATGATCGGTAGAACTATAATTACTACACTTTTTACTCTTATTATTATCAATCTAACTCTTATTATTAGCCATATTATGCTTATATGGTCGATAGAACGAAAATTACTATACTTATTACACTCACTGTTATCAATCTAACTCATACTATTAACCATATTATGCAATTATGATCGATAGAACGACAATTACTATACTTATTACTCTTATTATTATCAAAATAACTCATATTATTAGCCATATTATGCTTATATGATTGGTAGAACGATAATTACTATACTTATTACTCTTATGATTATCAATCTAACTCATATTATTAGCCATATTATGCTTATGTGATCTGTAGAACGACAATTACTATACTTATTACTCTTATTATTATCAATCTAACACATATTATGAGCCATACTATGCTTGTATGATCGATAGAACGACAATTACTATACTTATTACTCTTATTATTATCAATCTAACTCATATTATTAGCCATATTATGCTTATGTGATCTGTAGAACGACAATTACTATACTTATTACTCTTATTATTATCAATCTAACTCATATTATTAGCCATATTATGCTTATATGATCGATGGAACGACAATTACTATACTTTTTACTCTTATTCTTATTAATCTAACTCATATTATTAGCCATATTATGCATATATGATCGATAGAACGACAATTACAATACTTTTTACTCTTATTATAATTAATCTAACTCATATTATTAGCCATATTATGCTTATATGGTCGATAGAACGAAAATTACTATACTTATTACACTCACTGTTATCAATCTAACTCATACTATTAACCATATTATGCAATTATGATCGATAGAACGACAATTACTATACTTATTACTCTTATTATTATCAAAATAACTCATATTATTAGCCATATTATGCTTATATGATTGGTAGAACGACAATTACTATACTTATTACTCTTATTATTATCAATCTAACTCATATTATTAGCCATATTATGCTTATGTGATCGATAGAACGACAATTACTATACTTATTGCTCTTATTATTATCAATCTAACTCATATTATTAGCCATATTATGCTTATATGATCGACAGAACGACAATCACTATACTTATTACACTCACTATCATCAATCTAACTCATATTATTAAAAATATTATGCAAATATGATCGATAGAACGACAATTACTATACTTTTTACTCTTATTACTATCAATCTAACTCATATTATTAGCCATATTATGCTTATATGATCGGTACAACGATAATTACTATACTTATTACTCTTGTTATTATCAATTTATCTCATATTATTAGCCACATTATGCTCGTATGATCGGTGGAACGATAATTACTATACTTATTACTCTTATTATTATCAATCTCACTCATATTATTAGCCATATTATGCTTATATGATCGGTAGAACGATAATTACTATACCTATTACTCTTATTATTATCAATCTAACTCATATTATTAGCCACATTATGCTTGTATGATCGATAGAACTACAATTACTATACTTATTACTCTTATTATTATCAATCTAACTCATATTATTAACCATATTATGCTGATATGATCGATAGAACGACAATTACTATACTTATTACTCTTATTATTATCAATCTAACTCATATTATTAGCCATATTGTGCTTATATGATCGATAGAACGACAATTGATATACTTATTACACTCACTATTTTCAATCTAAGTCATATTATTAGTCATATTATGCTTATATGATCGATAAAACGACAATTACTATGCTTATTACTCTTATTATTATCAATCTAACTCCTATTATTAGCCATATTATGCTTATGTGGTCGATAGAACGACAATTACTATACTTATTACTCTTATGATTATCAATCTAACTCATATTAATAGCCATATTATGCTTATGTGATCGGTAGAACGACAATTACTATACGTATTGCTCTTATTATTATCAATCTAACTCATATTATTAGCCATATTATGCTTATGTGATCGATCAAACGACAATTACTATACGTATTGCTCTTATTATTATCAATCTAACTCATATTATTAGCCATATTATGCTTATATGATCGGTAGAACTATAATTACTACACTTTTTACTCTTATTATTATCAATCTAACTCTTATTATTAGCCATATTATGCTTATATGGTCGATAGAACGAAAATTACTATACTTATTACACTCACTGTTATCAATCTAACTCATACTATTAACCATATTATGCAATTATGATCGATAGAACGACAATTACTATACTTATTACTCTTATTATTATCAAAATAACTCATATTATTAGCCATATTATGCTTATATGATTGGTAGAACGATAATTACTATACTTATTACTCTTATTATTATCAATCTAACTCATATTATTAGCCATATTATGCTTATGTGATCGATAGAACGACAATTACTATACTTATTGCTCTTATTATTATCAATCTAACTCATATTATTAGCCATATTATGCTTATATGATCGACAGAACGACAATCACTATACTTATTACACTCACTATCATCAATCTAACTCATATTATTAAATATATTATGCAAATATGATCGATAGAACGACAATTACTATACTTTTTACTCTTATTACTATCAATCTAACTCATATTATTAGCCATATTATGCTTATATGATCGGTACAACGATAATTACTATACTTATTACTCTTGTTATTATCAATTTATCTCATATTATTAGCCACATTATGCTCGTATGATCGGTGGAACGATAATTACTATACTTATTACTCTTATTATTATCAATCTAACTCATATTATTAGCCATATTATGCTTATATGATCGGTAGAACGATAATTACTATACCTATTACTGTTATTATTATCAATCTAACTCATATTATTAGCCACATTATGCTTGTATGATCGGTAGAACTACAATTACTATACTTATTACTCTTATTACTATCAATCTAACGTCATATTATTAACCATATTATGCTGATATGATCGATAGAACGACAATTACTATACTTATTACTCTTATTATTATCAATCTAACTCATATTATTAGCCATATTGTGCTTATATGATCGATAGAACGACAATTGATATACTTATTACACTCACTATTTTCAATCTAAGTCATATTATTAGTCATATTATGATTGTATGATCGATAAAACGACAATTACTATGCTTATTACTCTTATTATTATCAATCTAACTCATATTATTAACCATATTATGCTTATATGATCGATAGTACGACAATTACCATACTCATTACTCTTACTATTATCAATCTAACTCATATTATTAGCCATATTATGCTTATATGATCGATAGAACGACAATTACTATACTTATTACACTCACTGTTATCAATCTAACTCATACTATTAACTATATTATGCAAACATGATCGATAGAACGACAATTACTATACTTATTACTCTTATTATTATCGACCTAACTCATATTATTAGCCATATTATGCTTATATGATCGATAGAACGACAATTACTATACTCATTACTCTTATTATTATCAATCTAACTCATATTATTAGCCATATTATGCTTATGTGATCTGTAGAACGACAATTACTATACTTATTACGCCTATTATTATCAATCTAACTCATATTATTAGCCATATTATACTTATATGACCGATAGAACGACAATTACTATACTGATTACTCTTAGTATTATTAATCCAACTCATATTATTAGCCATATTATGCTTATATGATCGATAGGACGACAATTACTAGACTTATTACACTCACTATTATCAATCTAACTCATATTACTAACCATGTTACGGAGATATGATCGATAGAACGACAATTACTATACTCATTACTCTTATTATTATCATTTCAACTCATATTATTAGCCATATTGTACCTATATGATCGATAGAACGACAATTACTATACTTTTTACTCTTATTATTATCAATCTAACTCATATTATTAGTCATATTATGCTTATATAATCGGTAGAACGATAATTACTATACTTATTACTCCTATTATTATCAATCTAACTCATATTATTCGCCATATTATGCTTATATGATCGATAGAACTACAATTACTATACCTATTACTCTTATTATTATCAATCTAACTCATATTATTAACCATATTATGCAGATATGATCGATAGAACAACAACTACTATACACATTACTCTTATTATTATCAATCAAACTCATATTATTAGCCATATTATGCTTATGTGATCTGTAGAACGACAATTACAATACTCATAACTCTTATTATTATCAATCTAACTCATATTATTAGCCATATTATGCTTATGTGATCTGTAGAACGACAATTACTATACTTATTACTCTTATTATTATCAATCTAACTCATATTATTAGACATACTATGCTCATCTGATCGATAGAACGACAATTACTATACTTATTAGTCTTATTATTATCAATCTAACTCATATTATTAGCCATATTATGCTTATATGATCGATAGAACAACAATTACTATACTTATTAGTCTTATTATTATCAATCCAACCCATATTATTAGCCATATTATGCTTATATGATCGATAGCACGACAATTAATATACTTTTTACTCTTATTATTATCAATCTAACTCATATTATTAACCATATTATGCAGATATGATCGATAGAACGACAATTACTATACTTATTACTCTTACTATTATCAATCTGACTGATATTATTAGCCATATTATGCTTATATGATCGATAGAACGACAATTGCTGTACTCATTACTCTTATTATTATCAATCTAACTCATATTATTAGCCATATTATACCTATATGATCGATAGAACGACAATTACTATACTTTTTACTCTTATTGTTATCAATCTAACTCATATTATTAGTCATATTATGCTTATATGATCGGTAAGAACGAAAATTACTATACTTATTACACTCACTGTTATCAATCTGACTGATATTATTAGCCATATTATGCTTATATGATCGATAGAACGACAATTGCTGTACTCATTACTCTTATTATTATCAATCTAACTCATACTATTAACCGATATTATGCAATTATGATCGATAGAACGACAATTACTATACTTATTACTCTTATTATTATCAAAATAACTCATATTATTAGCCATATTATGCTTATATGATCGGTAGTACGATAATTACTATACTTATTACTCCTATTATTATCAATCTAACTCATATTATTAGCCATATTATGCTTATGTGATCGATAGAACTACAATTTCAATACTTATTACTCTTATTATTATCAATCTAACTCATATTATTAGCCATATTATGCTTATATGATCGATAGAACGACAATTACTATACTCACTTACTCTTATTATTATCAATCTAACTCCTATTTTTAGCCATATTATGCTTATGTGATCTGTAGAACGACAATTACTATACTTATTACTCTTATTATTATCAATCTAACTCATATTATTAGCCATATTATGCTTATATGATCGATAGAACGACAATTTCTATAGTTTTTACTCTTATTCTTATTAATCTAACTCATATTATTAGCCATATTATGCTTATATGATCGATAGAACGACAATTACAATACTTTTTACTCTTATTATAATTAATCTAACTCATATTATTAGCCATATTATGCTTATATGATCGATAGAACGACAATTACTATACTCATTTCTCTTATTATTATCATTTTAACTCATATTATTAGCCATATTGTACCTATATGATCGATAGAACGACAATTACTATACTTTTGACTCTTATTATTATCAATCTAACTCATATTATTAGTCATATTATGCTTATATAATCGGTAGAACGATAATTACTATACTTATTACTCCTATTATTATCAATCTAACTCATATTATTCGCCATATTATGCTTATATGATCGATAGAACTACAATTACTATACTTATTACTCTTATTATTATCAATCTAACTCATATTATTAACCATATTATGCAGATATGATCGATAGAACAACAACTACTATACACATTACTGTTATTATTATCAATCAAACTCGTATTATTAGCCATATTATGCTTATGTGATCTGTAGATCGACAATTACAATACTCATAACTCTTATTATTATCAATCTAACTCATATTATTAGCCATATTATGCTTATGTGATCTGTAGAACGACAATTACTATACTTATCACTCTTATTATTATCAATCTAACTCATATTATTAGACATACTATGCTTATATGATCGATAGAACGACAATTACTATACTTATTAGTCTTATTATTATCAATCTGACTCATATTATTAGCCATATTATGCTTATATGATCGATAGAACGACAATTACTATACTTATTACTCTTATTATTATCAATCTAACTCATATTATTAACCATATTATGCTTATATGATCGATAGAATCACAATTACTATACTTATTAGTCTTATTATTATCAATCCAACCCATATTATTAGCCATATTATGCTTATATGATCGATAGAACGACAATTAATATACTTTTTACTCTTATTATTATCAATCTAACTCATATTATTAACCATATTATGCAGATATGATCGATAGAACGACAATTACTATACTTATTACTCTTACTATTATCAATCTGACTGATATTATTAGCCATATTATGCTTATATGATCGATAGAACGACAATTGCTATACTCATTTCTCTTATTATTATCAATCTAACTCATATTATTAGCCATATTATACCTATATGATCGATAGAACGACAATTACTATACTTTTTACTCTTATTGTTATCAATCTAACTCATATTATTAGTCATATTATGCTTATATGATCGGTAGAACGATAATTACTATACTTATTACTCCTATTATTATCAATCTAACTCATATTATTAGCCATATTATGCTTATATGATCGATAGAACTACAATTTCTATACTTATTACTCTTATTATTATCAATCTAACTCATATTATTAGCCATATTATGCTTATATGATCGATAGAACGACAATTACTATACTCACTACTCTTATTATTATCAATCTAACTCCTATTATTAGCCATATTATGCTTATATAATCGGTAGAACGATAATTACTATACTTATTACTCCTATTATTATCAATCTAACTCATATTATTAGCCATATTATGCTTATGTGATCGATAGAACTACAATTTCTATACTTATTACTCTTATTATTATCAATCTAACTCATATTATTAGCCCAATTATGCTTATATGATCGATAGAACGACAATTACTATACTCACAACTCTTATTATTATCAATCTAACTCCTATTTTTAGCCATATTATGCTTATGTGATCTGTAGAACGACAATTACTATACTTATTACTCTTATTATTATCAATCTAACTCATATTATTAGCCATATTATGCTTATATGATCGATAGAACGACAATTACTATACTTTTTACTCTTATTCTTATTAATCTAACTCATATTATTAGCCATATTATGCTTATATGATCGATAGAACGACAATTACAATACTTTTTACTCTTATTATAATTAATCTAACTCATATTATTAGCCATATTATGCTTATATGATCGATAGAACGACAATTACTATACTCATTACTCTTATTATTATCATTTTAACTCATATTATTAGCCATATTGTACCTATATGATCGATAGAACGACAATTACTATACTTTTGACTCTTATTATTATCAATCTAACTCATATTATTAGTCATATTATGCTTATATAATCGGTAGAACGATAATTACTATACTTATTACTCCTATTATTATCAATCTAACTCATAGTATTCGCCATATTATGCTTATATGATCGATAGAACTACAATTACTATACTTATTACTCTTATTATTATCAATCTAACTCATATTATTAAAAATATTATGCAAATATGATCGATAGAACGACAATTACTATACTTTTTACTCTTATTACTATCAATCTAACTCATATTATTAGCCATATTATGCTTATATGATCGGTACAACGATAATTACTATACTTATTACTCTTGTTATTATCAATTTATCTCATATTATTAGCCACATTATGCTCGTATGATCGGTGGAACGATAATTACTATACTTATTACTCTTATTATTATCAATCTCACTCATATTATTAGCCATATTATGCTTATATGATCGGTAGAACGATAATTACTATACCTATTACTCTTATTATTATCAATCTAACTCATATTATTAGCCACATTATGCTTGTATGATCGATAGAACTACAATTACTATACTTATTACTCTTATTATTATCAATCTAACTCATATTATTAACCATATTATGCTGATATGATCGATAGAACGACAATTACTATACTTATTACTCTTATTATTATCAATCTAACTCATATTATTAGCCATATTGTGCTTATATGATCGATAGAACGACAATTGATATACTTATTACACTCACTATTTTCAATCTAAGTCATATTATTAGTCATATTATGCTTATATGATCGATAAAACGACAATTACTATGCTTATTACTCTTATTATTATCAATCTAACTCCTATTTTTAGCCATATTATGCTTATGTGATCTGTAGAACGACAATTACTATACTTTTGACTCTTATTATTATCAATCTAACTCATATTATTAGTCATATTATGCTTATATAATCGGTAGAACGATAATTACTATACTTATTACTCCTATTATTATCAATCTAACTCATATTATTCGCCATATTATGCTTATATGATCGATAGAACTACAATTACTATACTTATTACTCTGTATTATTATCAATCTAACTCATATTATTAACCATATTATGCAGATATGATCGATAGAACAACAACTACTATACACATTACTCTTATTATTATCAATCAAACTCGTATTATTAGCCATATTATGCTTATGTGATCTGTAGATCGACAATTACAATACTCATAACTCTTATTATTATCAATCTAACTCATATTATTAGCCATATTATGCTTATGTGATCTGTAGAACGACAATTACTATACTTATCACTCTTATTATTATCAATCTAACTCATATTATTAGACATACTATGCTTATATGATCGATAGAACGACAATTACTATACTTATTAGTCTTATTATTATCAATCTAACTCATATTATTAGCCATATTATGCTTATATGATCGATAGAACGACAATTACTATACTTATTACTCTTATTATTATCAATCTAACTCATATTATTAACCATATTATGCTTATATGATCGATAGAATCAAAATTACTATACTTATTAGTCTTATTATTATCAATCCAACCCATATTATTAGCCATATTATGCTTATATGATCGATAGAACGACAATTAATATACTTTTTACTCTTATTATTATCAATCTAACTCATATTATTAACCATATTATGCAGATATGATCGATAGAACGACAATTACTATACTTATTACTCTTACTATTATCAATCTGACTGATATTATTAGCCATATTATGCTTATATGATCGATAGAACGACAATTGCTATACTCATTTCTCTTATTATTATCAATCTAACTCATATTATTAGCCATATTATACCTATATGATCGATAGAACGACAATTACTATACTTTTTACTCTTATTGTTATCAATCTAACTCATATTATTAGTCATATTATGCTTATATGATCGGTAGAACGATAATTACTATACTTATTACTCCTATTATTATCAATCTAACTCATATTATTAGCCATATTATGCTTATATGATCGATAGAACTACAATTTCTATACTTATTACTCTTATTATTATCAATCTAACTCATATTATTAGCCATATTATGCTTATATGATCGATAGAACGACAATTACTATACTCACTACTCTTATTATTATCAATCTAACTCCTATTATTAGCCATATTATGCTTATATAATCGGTAGAACGATAATTACTATACTTATTACTCCTATTATTATCAATCTAACTCATATTATTAGCCATATTATGCTTATGTGATCGATAGAACTACAATTTCTATACTTATTACTCTTATTATTATCAATCTAACTCATATTATTAGCCCAATTATGCTTATATGATCGATAGAACGACAATTACTATACTCACAACTCTTATTATTATCAATCTAACTCCTATTTTTAGCCATATTATGCTTATGTGATCTGTAGAACGACAATTACTATACTTATTACTCTTATTATTATCAATCTAACTCATATTATTAGCCATATTATGCTTATATGATCGATAGAACGACAATTACTATACTTTTTACTCTTATTCTTATTAATCTAACTCATATTATTAGCCATATTATGCTTATATGATCGATAGAACGACAATTACAATACTTTTTACTCTTATTATAATTAATCTAACTCATATTATTAGCCATATTATGCTTATATGATCGATAGAACGACAATTACTATACTCATTACTCTTATTATTATCATTTTAACTCATATTATTAGCCATATTGTACCTATATGATCGATAGAACGACAATTACTATACTTTTGACTCTTATTATTATCAATCTAACTCATATTATTAGTCATATTATGCTTATATAATCGGTAGAACGATAATTACTATACTTATTACTCCTATTATTATCAATCTAACTCATAGTATTCGCCATATTATGCTTATATGATCGATAGAACTACAATTACTATACTTATTACTCTTATTATTATCAATCTAACTCATATTATTAAAAATATTATGCAAATATGATCGATAGAACGACAATTACTATACTTTTTACTCTTATTACTATCAATCTAACTCATATTATTAGCCATATTATGCTTATATGATCGGTACAACGATAATTACTATACTTATTACTCTTGTTATTATCAATTTATCTCATATTATTAGCCACATTATGCTCGTATGATCGGTGGAACGATAATTACTATACTTATTACTCTTATTATTATCAATCTCACTCATATTATTAGCCATATTATGCTTATATGATCGGTAGAACGATAATTACTATACCTATTACTCTTATTATTATCAATCTAACTCATATTATTAGCCACATTATGCTTGTATGATCGATAGAACTACAATTACTATACTTATTACTCTTATTATTATCAATCTAACTCATATTATTAACCATATTATGCTGATATGATCGATAGAACGACAATTACTATACTTATTACTCTTATTATTATCAATCTAACTCATATTATTAGCCATATTGTGCTTATATGATCGATAGAACGACAATTGATATACTTATTACACTCACTATTTTCAATCTAAGTCATATTATTAGTCATATTATGCTTATATGATCGATAAAACGACAATTACTATGCTTATTACTCTTATTATTATCAATCTAACTCCTATTATTAGCCATATTATGCTTATGTGGTCGATAGAACGACAATTACTATACTTATTACTCTTATGATTATCAATCTAACTCATATTAATAGCCATATTATGCTTATGTGATCGGTAGAACGACAATTACTATACGTATTGCTCTTATTATTATCAATCTAACTCATATTATTAGCCATATTATGCTTATGTGATCGATCGAACGACAATTACTATACGTATTGCTCTTATTATTATCAATCTAACTCATATTATTAGCCATATTATGCTTATATGATCGGTAGAACTATAATTACTACACTTTTTACTCTTATTATTATCAATCTAACTCTTATTATTAGCCATATTATGCTTATATGGTCGATAGAACGAAAATTACTATACTTATTACACTCACTGTTATCAATCTAACTCATACTATTAACCATATTATGCAATTATGATCGATAGAACGACAATTACTATACTTATTACTCTTATTATTATCAAAATAACTCATATTATTAGCCATATTATGCTTATATGATTGGTAGAACGATAATTACTATACTTATTACTCTTATTATTATCAATCTAACTCATATTATTAGCCATATTATGCTTATGTGATCGATAGAACGACAATTACTATACTTATTGCTCTTATTATTATCAATCTAACTCATATTATTAGCCATATTATGCTTATATGATCGACAGAACGACAATCACTATACTTATTACACTCACTATCATCAATCTAACTCATATTATTAAATATATTATGCAAATATGATCGATAGAACGACAATTACTATACTTTTTACTCTTATTACTATCAATCTAACTCATATTATTAGCCATATTATGCTTATATGATCGGTACAACGATAATTACTATACTTATTACTCTTGTTATTATCAATTTATCTCATATTATTAGCCACATTATGCGCGTATGATCGGTGGAACGATAATTACTATACTTATTACTCTTATTATTATCAATCTAACTCATATTATTAGCCATATTATGCTTATATGATCGGTAGAACGATAATTACTATACCTATTACTCTTATTATTATCAATCTAACTCATATTATTAGCCACATTATGCTTGTATGATCGGTAGAACTACAATTACTATACTTATTACTCTTATTACTATCAATCTAACTCATATTATTAACCATATTATGCTGATATGATCGATAGAACGACAATTACTATACTTATTACTCTTATTATTATCAATCTAACTCATATTATTAGCCATATTGTGCTTATATGATCGATAGAACGACAATTGATATACTTATTACACTCACTATTTTCAATCTAAGTCATATTATTAGTCATATTATGATTGTATGATCGATAAAACGACAATTACTATGCTTATTACTCTTATTATTATCAATCTAACTCATATTATTAACCATATTATGCTTATATGATCGATAGTACGACAATTACCATACTCATTACTCTTACTATTATCAATCTAACTCATATTATTAGCCATATTATGCTTATATGATCGATGGAACGACAATTACTATACTTATTACACTCACTGTTATCAATCTAACTCATACTATTAACTATATTATGCAAACATGATCGATAGAACGACAATTACTATACTTATTACTCTTATTATTATCGACCTAACTCATATTATTAGCCATATTATGCTTATATGATCGATAGAACGACAATTACTATACTCATTACTCTTATTATTATCAATCTAACTCATATTATTAGCCATATTATGCTTATGTGATCTGTAGAACGACAATTACTATACTTATTACGCCTATTATTATCAATCTAACTCATATTATTAGCCATATTATACTTATATGACCGATTAGAACGACAAT
This sequence comes from Megachile rotundata, assembly GCF_050947335.1. Taxonomy (NCBI): domain Eukaryota; kingdom Metazoa; phylum Arthropoda; class Insecta; order Hymenoptera; family Megachilidae; genus Megachile; species Megachile rotundata. The sequence goes on along the minus strand of NW_027473987.1, from coordinate 2,386 downwards.
TACTATACTGATTACTCTTAGTATTATTAATCCAACTCATATTATTAGCCATATTATGCTTATATGATCGATAGGACGACAATTACTAGACTTATTACACTCACTATTATCAATCTAACTCATATTACTAACCATGTTACGGAGATATGATCGATAGAACGACAATTACTATACTCATTACTCTTATTATTATCATTTCAACTCATATTATTAGCCATATTGTACCTATATGATCGATAGAACGACAATTACTATACTTTTTACTCTTATTATTATCAATCTAACTCATATTATTAGTCATATTATGCTTATATAATCGGTAGAAACGATAATTACTATACTTATTACTCCTATTATTATCAATCTAACTCATATTATTCGCCATATTATGCTTATATGATCGATAGAACTACAATTACTATACCTATTACTCTTATTATTATCAATCTAACTCATATTATTAACCATATTATGCAGATATGATCGATAGAACAACAACTACTATACACATTACTCTTATTATTATCAATCAAACTCATATTATTAGCCATATTATGCTTATGTGATCTGTAGAACGACAATTACAATACTCATTTCTCTTATTATTATCAATCTAACTCATATTATTAGCATATTATGCTTATGTGATCTGTAGAACGACAATTACTATACTTATTACTCTTATTATTATCAATCTAACTCATATTATTAGACATACTATGCTCATCTGATCGATAGAACGACAATTACTATACTTATTAGTCTTATTGTTATCAATCTAACTCATATTATTAGCCATATTATGCTTATATGATCGATAGAACAACAATTACTATACTTATTAGTCTTATTATTATCAATCCAACCCATATTATTAGCCATATTATGCTTATATGATCGATAGCACGACAATTAATATACTTTTTACTCTTATTATTATCAATCTAACTCATATTATTAACCATATTATGCAGATATGATCGATAGAACGACAATTACTATACTTATTACTCTTACTATTATCAATCTGACTGATATTATTAGCCATATTATGCTTATATGATCGATAGAACGACAATTGCTGTACTCATTACTCTTATTATTATCAATCTAACTCATATTATTAGCCATATTATACCTATATGATCGATAGAACGACAATTACTATACTTTTTACTCTTATTGTTATCAATCTAACTCATATTATTAGTCATATTATGCTTATATGATCGGTTAGAACGAAAATTACTATACTTATTACACTCACTGTTATCAATCTGACTGATATTATTAGCCATATTATGCTTATATGATCGATAGAACGACAATTGCTGTACTCATTACTCTTATTATTATCAATCTAACTCATACTATTAACCATATTATGCAATTATGATCGATAGAACGACAATTACTATACTTATTACTCTTATTATTATCAAAATAACTCATATTATTAGCCATATTATGCTTATATGATCGGTAGTACGATAATTACTATACTTATTACTCCTATTATTATCAATCTAACTCATATTATTAGCCATATTATGCTTATTGTGATCGATAGAACTACAATTTCTATACTTATTACTCTTATTATTATCAATCTAACTCATATTATTAGCCATATTATGCTTATATGATCGATAGAACGACAATTACTATACTCACTACTCTTATTATTATCAATCTAACTCCTATTTTTAGCCATATTATGCTTATGTGATCTGTAGAACGACAATTACTATACTTATTACTCTTATTATTATCAATCTAACTCATATTATTAGCCATATTATGCTTATATGATCGATAGAACGACAATTTCTATAGTTTTTACTCTTATTCTTATTAATCTAACTCATATTATTAGCCATATTATGCTTATATGATCGATAGAACGACAATTACAATACTTTTTACTCTTATTATAATTAATCTAACTCATATTATTAGCCATATTATGCTTATATGATCGATAGAACGACAATTACTATACTCATTTCTCTTATTATTATCATTTTAACTCATATTATTAGCCATATTGTACCTATATGATCGATAGAACGACAATTACTATACTTTTGACTCTTATTATTATCAATCTAACTCATATTATTAGTCATATTATGCTTATATAATCGGTAGAACGATAATTACTATACTTATTACTCCTATTATTATCAATCTAACTCATATTATTCGCCATATTATGCTTTTATGATCGATAGAACTACAATTACTATACTTATTACTCTTATTATTATCAATCTAACTCATATTATTAACCATATTATGCAGATATGATCGATAGAACAACAACTACTATACACATTCCTCTTATTATTATCAATCAAACTCATATTATTAGCCATATTATGCT